>NC_053391.1:622441649-622741760 GCF_905171765.1 Bufo bufo
GCCATTTTTTGAAAATCTGACCAGAGTCCCTTTAAGTGCTGATAACTTTAAAACGCTTTGACTTATCCAGGCCGTTCTGAGATTGTTTTTTCGTCACATATTGTACTTCATGACACTGGTAAAATGGAGTCAAAAAAATAATTTTTTTTGCACCAAAAAATACCTAATTTAACAAAAATTTGGAAAAATTAGCAAATTTCAAAGTTTCAGTTTCTCTATTTCTGTAATACATAGTAATACCCCCAAAAATTGTGATGACTTTACATTCCCCATATGTCTACTTCATGTTTGAATTGTTTTGGGAATGATATTTTATTTTTTGGGGATGTTATAAGGCTTAGAAGTTTAGAAGCAAATCTTGAAATTTTTCAGAAATTTACAAAAACTCAATTTTTAGGGACCAGTTCAGGTCTCAAGTCACTTTGCGAGGCTTACATTATAGAAACCACCCAAAAATGACCCCATCTAAGAAACTACACCCCTCAAGGTATTCAAAACTGATTTTGCATACGTTGTTAACCCTTTAGGTGTTGCACAAGAGTTATTGGCAAATGGGGAGGAAATTTGAGAATTTCATTTTTTTGTCTAATTTTTCATTTTAACCCATTTTTTCCACTAACAAACCAAGGGTTAACAGCCAAACAAGACTGTATCTTTATTGCCCTGACTCTGCCGTTTACAGAAACACCCAATATGTGGCCGTAATCTACTGTACGGCCACACAGCGGGGTGTAGAGTGAAAGGTGCGCCGTTTGGTTTTTGGAAGGCTGATTTTTATGGACTGGTTTATTTACACCATGTCCCATTTGAAGCCCCCTGATGCACCCCTAGAGGAGAAACTCCCTAAAAGTGACCCCATCTAAGAAACTACACCCCTCAAGGTATTCAAAACTGATTTTACATACGTCGTTAACCCTTTAGGTGTTGCACAAGAGTTATTGGCAAATGGCGATGAAATTTGAGAATTTCATTTTTTTGCCTAATTTCCCATTTTAACCCATTTTTTTCACTAACAAAGCAAGGGTTAACAGCCAAACAAGACTGTATCTTTATTGCCCTGACTCTGCTGTTTACAGAAACACCCCATATGTGGCCGTAAACTACTGTACGGGCACACAGTAGGGCGTAGAGGGAAAGGTGCGCCGTTTGGTTTTTGGAGGGCTGATTTTGCTGGACTGTTTCTTTGGCACCATGTCCCATTTGAAGCCCCCCTGATGCACCCCTAGAGTAGAAACTCCATAAAAGTGACCCCATCTAAGAAACTACACCCCTCAAGGTATTCAAAACTGATTTTACAAACTTTGTTAACCCTTTAGGTGTTGCACAAGATTTAATGGAAAATAGAGATACAATTTCAAAATTTCACTTTTTTGGCAGATTTTCCATTTTAATATTTTTTTTCCAGTTACAAAGCAAGGGTTAACAGCCAAACAAAACTCATTATTTATGGCCCTAATTCTGTAGTTTACAGAAACACCCCATATGTGGCCGTAAACTACTGTACGGGCACATGGCAGGGCGCAGAAGGAAAGGAATGCCATACGGTTTTTGGAAGGCAGGTTTTGCTGGACAGTTTTTTTTTTACACCATGTCCCATTTGAAGCCCCCCTGATGCACCCCTAGAGTAGAAACTCCAAAAAAGTGACCCCATTTTAGAAACTACGGGATAGGTTGGCAGTTTTGTTGGTACTAGTTTAGGGTACATATGATTTTTGGTTGCTCTATATTACACTTTTTGTGCGGCAAGGTAACAAGAAATAGCTTTTTTGGCACCGTATTTTTTTTTGTTATTTACAACATTCATCTGACAGGTTAGATCATGTGGTAATTTTATAAAGCAGGTTTTCACGGACGCGGCAATACATAATATGTATACAATTTTTTTTATTTATGTAAGTTTTACACAATGATTTCATTTTTAAAACAAAAAAAATGTTTTAGTGTCTCCATAGTCTAAGAGCCATAGTTTTTTCAGTTTTTGGGCGATTATCTTAAGTAGGGTCTCATTTTTTGCGGGATGAGATGACTGTTTGATTGGCATCTATTTTGGGGTGCATATGACTTTTTGATTGCTTGCTATTACACTTTTTG
The DNA here is from genome assembly GCF_905171765.1 of Bufo bufo. Lineage (NCBI taxonomy): Eukaryota > Metazoa > Chordata > Amphibia > Anura > Bufonidae > Bufo > Bufo bufo. Next base: position 622,443,741 of record NC_053391.1, read on the forward strand.
TGACGTAAGATGACAAAAAATGGCTTTTTTTACACCGTTTTTATTTTTATTTTTTTACGGTGGTCATCTGAGGGGTTAGATCATGTGATATTTTTATAGAGCCGGGCGATACGGACGCGGCGATACCTAATATGTATACTTTTTTTTTATTTATGTAAGTTTTACACAATGATTTCATTTTTGAAACAAAAAAAATCATGTTTTAGTGTTTCCATAGTCTAAGAGCCATAGTTTTTTCAGTTTTTGGGCGATTATCTTGGGTAGGGTATGATTTTTTGCGGGATGAGATGACGTTTGATTGTTACAATTTTGGCGTACATGCGACTTTTTTGATCACTTTTATTACCTTTTTTGGGAAGTAAGGTGGGCAAAATTTCAATTTCATCATAGTTTTTTATTTTTTATTTTTATGGCGTTCACCGTTCGGGTAAAGTAACATGACCGTTTTATAGATCAGGTCATTATGGACGCGGCGATACCAAACATGTGTAGGGAATTTTATTTTTGTAATTTTTTATCAGTGATAAATGTGTTTTTTGATTTTTACTTTTTTTTCACTTTTATTCACTTTTTTTTGACCCAGACCCACTTGGTTCTTGAAGATCCAGTGGGTCTGATGTCTGTATAATACAGTACAGTACAATATATATTGTACTGCACTGTATTTTACTTACACTGAACAGATCTATGCCTTTTAGCACAGATCTGTTCAGCACCATGGACAGCAGGACGCCTGAGAGGCGTCCTGTTGCCATGGGAACCTTCCCCGTCTGCTCAGTTCTGGTCAGAACTTCGCAGACGGGGAAGGGTAAGGAGGGGATCTGTCGGGGGGGCTGTCTGGGGGCTCTCTCCCTCCCCATTGGGGGGCTGCAAAGGCACAGCAGCCCCCGATGGGAGAGGGAGGGAGCTCCCTGCGCTGTTAACCTTTTCCATACAGCGGTCCGTACGGACCGCTGTATGGAAAGGGTTAAACGGCTGACATCGCATTGCAGATGTCAGCCGTTTATACCAGGGTGCCAGCAATGTGCTGGCACCCTGGTATACCCACTAGAAACCAACGATTATACAAGGGGAGGCGGGCGGGGGATCGCGATCCTGCCTGCCGCACCGCCCGCCTCCCGCACCGCCCACACCGCCCGCAACCCTCCCCCTGCACCTCCCGCCACCATAAAATCATTCGGGGGTGCAGGGGGGGGGTGAATAAAACGTTTTTTTAGGCATATAAAGTTTCTGATCCCCGCGGTCAGGGACCACGGGGACCAGAAACTGCAGAAATCGCAGCAAACCGCAGGTCTGAATTGACCTGCGGTTTGCCGCGATTTCCGACATGGGGGGGTCACGGGACCCCCCCGCGCATTTAGCCTAGGTGCCTGCTCAATGATTTGAGCAAGCACCGGGTTCCGATCACTGCCAGCCGCACGGCAGTGATCGGAGATACATAGGACATACCTGTACGCCCTGTGTCCTTAAGTACCAGGGCACAAGGGCGTACCTGTACGCCCTATGTCCTTAAGAGGTTAAGACATAACTTGGGATTATAGCTAAGGCTACTTTCACGTTAGCGTTTTTTGCTGATCCGTCATTGATCTGCAAAAACGCTTCAGTTTCAATAATACAACTGCATGCATCCGTCATGAACGGATTATGTCTTCTATAGCCATGACCAATCCGTCTTAAACACCATTGAAAGTCAATGGGGGATGGATCTGTTTTCTATTGTGCCAGATTGTGTCAGAGAAAACGGATTTGTCCCCATTGACTTACATTGTGTGTGATGTATTCTGAGCGGATCCTTTTCCATTCAGAATGTATTAGGGCAAAACTGATCCGTTTTTTGGACCGCTTTTGAGAACCCTGAACGGATCTCACAAAAAGGAAAGCCAAAATGCTAGTGTGAAAGTAGCCTAAGCTAGTACTTCATCTGCAGACGACTGTTTTGGAGTGATTGCCCCTCATCAGTACAGAGCAGCATGAACTGGCTTAGTTGGGTGAGAGGCCTTTGTGGGGGTCCTATAGAGGTGTAAGGAATCTTATAGGCCAGGCACTGCTCCTCTGTTTGTCCTTCTGTTTGCAATCTGTTTACATGACTGCAGAGATGACCTGCTCTATACCCCACATCACTGCTGTAGCCAATAATTGGCCTGAGCATTATACATTATGAGATTGCTGAGGCCAGTGATTGGTTGCAGCGGTTATTTGGGGTATACAATTACTGTATGTTATCGTTGTAGCCGGTCAAACAGAGACTGGAGCTAAAGACTCAGACAGTGGTGCTGGAAGTGGAGGATTAACTGGTGAGTGAATAAGAAAACCTATAAATCAGACTACCCCTTTAAAGAGGTTTTCCGATCCTTTTATATTGATAGCCTACCCTGAGGATGTCATTTGAATGGAGCAGGAAGCACAGCTGTGTTTAAAGTGTAGTGGCCATGCTGGGTTACTGCAGCTCATCTCCTCCTAAAGTGAATGGTAGCTGCAGTAACCCAGAACGGCCACTGCACTCTGAACGGAGCTGTGCTTCCTGTTCCTTTGACATGCTATTTCCAGCACTGAAAGCTGCAGGGAACAGCTGATTGCTGGGGGTGTGGGGTATTAGACCCTCAACGATCAGATATTAATAAACTATCCCGAGGACAGGTCATCAATATCAGGAGCCTGGAAAATCCTTTAAGAGACCAATTTATGACTATTTTTCACTGTTATAGCTACACAATGTACACGGTGAGTAGCTGTCACTGCTCTCAATAAAAAGCTAAATGACTTGATTTTAATGTGAGTGAAAACTACATGTAGATGTTATTGTGATGACATTAATTAACCATCAAGGTCACACTGTAATAATGATAATGCAGGAGTTCAGCCCTTGTGAATCCATTTGCATTCAGCACACATAAGTGCATACAATTTAAATCTCCCAGAAAGGTCATGGGATGTTTCACAAATGTCAGCCATCTGAATAAAAAGCAATCCTCCAATGTAACACAAGTTCTAATATATTACATTACGGAGAAATGGTAATACTATAACCATCAGGGGAGGCTTTGCACTGACAGATCTGCAGGTCACATTTGTATGTAAGAATATTCTGATTATAAGGAGGTGTTCACTGCTACATGGGACTAATTGTTTCTCCCAGGACAACCACTGATGGCATGGCATTAAAAGCTTCCTTGAATATTTTTTACACTGTCTCTTGGACCAAATATGTACCCCCCGATGTCCAATGAAAAACTACTAATTGTTATAGACTTGACTTTGCACCATGAAAGAGAGAATAAAATGGATCACTAAAAACAGAGCACCATAGACTTGCATCACAAGGGGTTGGACTCTACATCAGGATCGTAGACTCCCTTAAAAAAAGTGCTCTATGTTCTGAGGCAGTGTGGGCGGAGATAGCCGCCTAGGCAGAACTATCCAATTGGCATTGTATTTGTGTAATTTTGTGCAAATAAAGGGAGTGGTTATGCTAATGTAATGCTTTGCATGATTCTGTAAGGTGCAAGAGGATGGGCAACAAACAAGATTAGGGCCCGTTGACACAGTGGAATCTGCCGGCAGAATTTTGGCACAGACACCATATGAAAAATCTGGCAGTGGGCTTGTGTTGTCTGCAGTTCGTGGGCTGGCAGTTTAAAACCGCGAGCTAACCAGGAAGCAACATGTCCCTTCTTGGCGCACTGTCTGGATGGATATTGCTTGAAGCAGTGACGGGTGTCCACTCTTAGTTTACCTCCATTCAGTGGAGCTAAGCCGCAAGCAGGTCCGCACCATTCAAAGTGAACAACAACTGAGTTTTCTGCAGTGGAGTCTGTGGTCGACTTCTACATAACTTCATCGTATCCAGCGCCAGTCTAAATGTAAGCCATCTTCCTTGCTGGCTTACATTTAGACCACTTTCTAAGCCTATGCAACAATCTGCAACAGAAATATGCCTAATATAGGTGTATTTCTGATTGTAAATGACCCCCATTGTACGTAGTCTCTCCATGCATATGGGGCCTGTTTCTAAACATGTCTGTCCCAGAGACTTCTGTTTGTTCTACAGCAGCACTGTGGCTTGTTTGTTCTGTTAAAGGGCCAATCTTGCACTTTAGAAATTGGTGGCACATCCTAGCAATATGCCACCAATTTCCAATAGATGCAGGTCAAGCCTCTGGAATCCGCATCTATTGCTAGAATGGGGCCCCCAAAGTGAATAAGGGCCCACCGCATAAGCACGGCCACCCTCTATTCACTTCTATGGGAGTTCCAAAAATAGCAGAGAACACACATAAATGTGAATGGAGAACACGCTGCACATGTGTTGTTCACTCTCCTTCGCCTTGGGGGTCCTGTTATAGAGATAGATGCAGGTCCCAGAGGTGCCTGTAACTATTGAACATTGGTGGCATATCCTAGCCATATGCCACCAAAGTGTGAGATGGACCAAACCCTCTAAGCTCTGTTTGCTATCATGTGACCTTCGCATTCTAGCCCCTCTGCAGTGCATTTCCTTGGTCCTGTGATGTGACCAATTCAAGTTGTGGTTTTGTCATGATTTGTTGCAAAACACATCCAGAGTTCAAGGGGTCTCTTCTCATAATGCCCTGCCATGCACACCACCAGACACTGGATTTTATACCACTTGGAAACCAGAGACAGGTCACTGGCTGAAGTTTGTTTTATATGCTTGATACGTTTGATACTTGCAGTGGGAGAGATTATCAGGTGCAGGGGTCCAAGCCCACCTCCATCAAGAGCCCCAAACCTGCTTCTACTCAGGTTAGACAGCTTAATCACCCCAATTTGAGAATCAAGGCCAAAAAGAATTGCTTATCTACACTGCCTGTCCAAAAAAAAGTCGCCACCTGGATTTAACTAAGCAAATAGGTATGAGCCTCCTATTGGATAATTACTGCATGGGCGATTATCTTTCAGCTGGCAACAAGTTATTAAACCCCAACTGGTTCAATGAGTTGCTTCTCATTTCTTAAACAACCATGTCGAAAGACACATCTTGTGGTCTGATGTGGTCTGTTTGAGAAGGGTCAAATCATTGGCATGCATCAAGCAGAGAAAACATCTAAGGAGATTGCAGAAACTACTAAAATTGGGTTAAGAACTGTCCAACGCATTATTAAAAACTGGAAGGATAGTGGGGACCCATCGTATTCGAGGAAGAAATGTGGTGGGGAAAAAATCCTGAATGATCGTGATTGGCCATCACTTAAACGTTTGGTGAAATCAAATTGAAGAAAAACAACAGTAGACCTCAGGGCTATGTTTAATAGTGAAAGTAAGAGCATTTCCACACACACAATACGAAGGGAACTCAAGGGATTTGGACTGAACAGCTGTGTATCCATAAGAAAACCATTAATCAGTGAGGCAAACTAGAAAAAAAAGGCTTAAATTTGCTAGGGAGCATAAAGATTGGACTCTGGAGCAATGGAAGAAGGTCATGTGGTCTGAAGTGTCCAGATTTACCCTGTTCCAGAGTGATGAGCGCATCAGGGTAAGAAGAGAGGCAGGTGAAGTGATGCATCCATCATGCCTAGTGCCTACTGTACAAGCCTGTGGGGGCAGTGCTATGATCTTGGGTTGCTGGAGTTGGTCAGGTCTAGGTTCAGCAACAGTATGTGCTCCAAGAATGAGGTCAGCTGACTACCTGAACATACTGAATGACCAGGTTATTCCACCAATGGATTTGTTCTTCCCTGATGGCACGGGGATATTCCAAGATGACAATGCCAGGATTCATTCGGGCTCAAATTGTGAAAGAGTGGTTCAGGGAGCATGAGACATAATTTTCACACATAGATTGGCCACCACAGAGTCCAGACCTTAACCCCATTGAGAATATATATATTTTTTTGGTGGCAACTTTTTTTTGTAGACAGACAGTGTATTAAACAAGGTGGACAACCTAATAACAGTAAAATTAGACAGGTTATTCACCCCAATTTGATAATCAAGGCATAATAGAAATGCTTATCTATTAAACAAGGTGGACACCCCAATAACAGTATAACTAGACAGCTTATTTACCACAGCTGGACTTAGGTTTTTATTGTGTGTTTTTTTTTGTGTTTTTTTTTTTTGTGTGTGTGAGGATCACACCCCATATCAATAGGGGGACCTCTGAACTTAGATTGAGGTTACAATATAGCCCCGTTGAGGATTGATACAGAGGGACATATGAGAGTGAATGACGCATGCCATCATATGTAAAGACCATATTTTAAAGTGTTTATGCTGCTATTTTTCTGAGGACATATCTGTACATTTTATCGATTTCTTATCTACATATTTCCTAGTTTTATTTACTGTTCATTAGTCATTAGTTTTATTTGCTGTCCATTAGTGATCAGATATAGAGTGCCCCCCAATACTCAATCCAGCTTATTCACTCCAATTTGAGAATCAAAGCCTAATATAATTGCTTATCTATTAAACAAGGAGGACACAGTTTAATTTGATAGCTCTGTGCCCTAGACAGGGATTGATGCAAACTGTGCTGTCTCCTATGGGTCCCTTCAGCTTCAGATTACAGTCCCTGCAGTCTCCCTTTGCTCTCTCTACAGTGTGTAGAAACTCTCCATGTGATCTCCCTACACTATCCCTGCAGTGTCCCTATGCTCTCCCTACAGTGTGTTAAAACTCTCCCTACGATCTCCCTACACTGTCCTTATAGTCTCCCTACCCAATATTCCACAATTAAAGCTTTTAGCAACACTGTCCCTAGTCCCTTATCACATCTCTCCTTATGCTCAGCTCACAGTGAAATGGCGAAGACAATGCGGGATGATGCTTTTAAAGGGCTGTAACATAACAGGAGCTCGCTAGCTGCTAATTGGCTGCCTGCACTGCATTATGGGTGATCTTGCTTTCCCAGACTTCTTACTTTCACTTTGTAATACATGTAGCAGCATTTTAGGAAAAAAACGATTTATTTCATTACCACAAAGCGCAAGGAAATTCGGATTGGTTGCGAATCAATTTTTCCTAAACTTCAGATCGAAATCCACTTTGGATGCTTTGATTCGCTCAACACTAATGATATGTAAAAAAAAAAAAAAGCCCAGTGAAACGTATGAGCTCTACCAGAGAAAATATGCTTTAATAAGTCAGAGTTTCAAAGCCATAAAAGGTCTACAATCAAAAAATATAGTTGATCTCTTCACCAAGTCTTGAGGCAACCATTAAAGAATGTTACACTAATTTATTAAGCTTTTATGACTTGACATTTAGTCATCACTTTTATAAGAATTTAGTTGTTGCCTGAAGGTTTTAAATCCATTATACTGTGTTCTTCCTGGGAACTACTAATTAAAAAGATGTGTATGTACCATTGGGTAGGTAGTTAGTCATGTAATGACCTTTATGTTTATATAAGACAATGAATATAGATCAGAGATGTTGTTTTATCCTGAAAAAGTATTTTATAACTAAATATCATTTTCTTTATTACACTAACAAACCCCAAAAGATACAGGTGAAACTCGAAAAATGAGAATATTGTGCAAAAGTTGATTTATTTCAGCAATGCAAATTAAAAGAAATCGCATTAATGCAGCTTAAAATTAGAATTTTGTAAAAAAGGTTCAATATTCTAGGCTCAAAGTATCACACTCTAGTCAGCTAATTAACCCATACCCCCTGAGCAAAAGGTACCTAAAAATTGAGACTTTGGAGTTTCATAAGCTGTAAGCCATAATCATCCAAATTATAACAAATGAAGGCTTGAAATATCTCGCTTTGCATGTAATGAGTCTATCTCAAATGTTAGTTTCACCTTTTAAGTTGCATTACTGAAATAAATGAACTTTGCACAATATTCTAATTTTTCACCTGTACATTTGGGAATATTCATGAATTCAATTGAACCAAGTTTTCTAGTATAATTGCATTAAAAATAATGGTACTTAAGCCCCCCACACTGCAAGAGATAGGAGGAGGCTCATAGGGAATGAGGTGCAGGGTTGGGTACCAGAGGAGGCACCTCCTCTGGTACCCAAGCAACTGTACCTTGGCCAGGTCCCAATATGAGGTAAGAGCAGTGAATAGGGATGAGCAAATCGACTTTGGATGAAACATCCAGGAGCTCCGTACAGTATTAGAATGTATTGGCTCCAATGAGCCAAAGTTATTACTTCACGAAGTCTCGCGAGACTTTGCATAATAACTTCAGAAACTGATTTATACTGTAAAAAACAATTTTCCGAACTCGGGGGGATTCCTGTTGTTAAACGTTATCACCGTTTCACAGCATAGGGGTAAACTATTAGATCGGTGGGGGCCCCATTCTCATCATTAGTGGGAACCATATAAATCTAATAGTTATCACCATCCTGTGGATAGGGGATAACTTTTAAAGGGAACCTGTCACCTGGATTTTGTGTATAGAGCTGAGGACATGGGCTGCTAGATCACCGCTAGCACATCCGCAATATCCAGTCCCCATAGCTCTCTGAGCTCATCGGAGCCAATACATTCTAATACTGTACGGAGCTCCTGCTCCGTACAGTATTAGAACAATGTTTTATGCGAATCGACTTTGGATGTTTCATCAAAAGTCGATTCGCTCATCGCTATTCATGCTCTTACCTCATATTGGGACCTGGCCCAGGTACAGTTGCTTGTTGGTGCCTCCTCTGGTACCCAGCCCTGCACCTCATTCCCTATGAGCCTCCTCCTATCTCTTGCAGTGTGGAGGGCTTGAGTACCATTATTTTTAATGCAATTATACTAGCAGCCCATGTCCTTAGCTCTATACCCAAAATCCAGGTTCCCTTTAACAACTGGAATACCCCTTTAAAAGGGAATTTTTTGTTTATAATATATCAGGGGTAGGAAACCTTCGGTACTCCAGCTTTTGTAAAAACTGGGAATTGTAGTTTCGCAACAGCTGGATAGTGATGTCGCGAACATAAAATTTTCCGCTCGCGAACAGCGAACGCGAATTTCCGCAAATGTTCGCGAACGGGCGAATAGACTTCAATAGGCAAGCGAATTTTAAAACCCACAGGGACTCATTCTGGCCACAATAGTGATGGAAAAGTTGTTTCAAGGGGACTAACACCTGGACTGTGGCATGCCGGAGGGGGATCCATGGCAAAACTCCCATGGAAAATTACGTAGTTGACGCAGAGTCGGGTTTTAATCCATAAAGGGCATAAATCACCTAACAATCCTAAATTTTCTTGAACAACGTGGTTTAAAACATCCAGTGTGTGTATACGATCAGGTATGATGTTGTATCGATCAGGTAGTGTAAGGGTTACGCCCGCTTCACAGACATTGACAGACCAAACTCCCCTTTTAATGCACCGCAAACAACCGCAAACAGTCCATTTGCCCAACCGCAAACTCCCCATTTGCACAAGGTTGGATACCAAGCTAGCCATGTCCCGTTGATGTCATTGAAGGTTTCTTCCTCCACCCAGCCACGTACAACACCAAGGGTCCCCGAAAGGTGAATTGAATTGATTTTTCGAATGGGGAAATGGTTAAAAAAAACGCTGGCTCCCTCCCCTTTGTTTGAATCCACGCCACGTTCACTGCGTCTGCGCCGTGCAATTTACTGTCCCAACCGATATGAGTGGTATTTTATGTAGTTCTCTCTTCTCATCAGTTTAATCCCTGTTACGTCCCCAATCTGGGGTCCATTTATTAAATAGATTTTTCGAACGGGGAGATGGTTAAAAAAACGCTGGCACCCTCCCCTTTGTTTGAATCCATGCCACGGTCACTGCGTCTGCGCCGTGCAATTTACTGTCCCAACCGATATGAGTGGTATTTTATGTAGTTCTCTCTTCTCATCAGTTTAATCCCTGTTACGTCCCCAATCTGGGGTCCATTTATTAAATTGATTTTTCGAACGGGGAGATGGTTAAAAAAACGCTGGCTCCCTCCCCTTTGTTTGAATCCACGCCACGGTCTGCAAGGTATTTGTGAGTGAGTGACACCCTGTAACGGTATGAGTGGTGGGCCAGACACACACTGGTTTGTAACTGGGATTATATCACAGAAAAATATTAAATTGAATTTTTTTTATCTGCAAGGTATTTGTGAGTGAGTGACACCCTGTAACGGTATGAGTGGTGGGCCAGACACACACTGGTTTGTAACTGGGATTATATCACAGAAAAATATTAAATTGAATTTTTTTTATCTGCAAGATATTTGTGAGTGAGTGACACCCTGTAGCGGTATGAGTGGTGGCCTAGCCAAGTAGCCAGTGGCCACAGTACAGTCTGTGGGCCAGACACACACTGGCTTGCAACTGGGATTATATCACAGAAAAATATTAAATTGATTTTTTTTTATCTGCAAGGAATTGTCTGTGACACCCTGTATGAATGGTGTACACACAGTACTGTCTGTGACTGAGCCTGCAGCCTCTCACACAACACAGGCAGGCAACTGCAATATATATAAATATAAAAATAAAATAAAAAAGCAGACTGATGTACCAGCCCTGTGGTGCTGTCAAGACGCTGTCCTTACAGCAGATGAGTCTGTGGACACAGAACACTGCCCTAGCTAACGCTTTCCCTATTAGATCAGCAGCAGCAGCACTCTCCCTCCTCTCACTAAGAATGCAGCTTCCGAATGAATCTAAAATGGATGCTGTCCAGGAGGTGGGAGGGTCTGGGAGGGAGGGTCTGCTGCTGATTGGCTGGAATGTGTCTGCTGACTGTGAGGTACAGGGTCAAAGTTTACTCAATGATGATGTATAGGGGGCGGACCGAACATCGCATATGTTCGCCCGCCGCGGCGAACGCGAACAAGCTATGTTCGCCGGGAACTATTCGCCGGCGAACTATTCGGGACATCTCTACAGCTGGAGTGCCAAAGGTTGCTGACCCCTGGTCTATACACATTCAAGTGAATCTGCAATATCCTAAACCACCCCTACTTAGTAGATGATGTGAAAGAAGATGAGCTGATGTAAAAAATAGAGGCCAGAGCCCCTTCCAACAGCTGATCTGATTCCTCAGGACTGCCATTGATGTTCTTATCCCTATAAAGGAGTTGTACCATGTTAGAAACACATAGTTACTTCCTTCCAAAAACTGTGCCACACCTATCCAAGGATTTTGCTGTTTCATTGAAGTACATGGGCCTGAGCTGCAACCTGTACACTGCTGTGGTGTTTTAAAAAAAAAAAAAAAAAAGCAGACATGTTTTTCTGTTCCTAGATAGCTTATTTACAGTAATCCAAAAAGATAAAGTTGAAAAAAAAAATTGTCACTTTTTCTGACACAGCTCTCCTAGTTAACGCCACAGCATATAGCGAGGGTGTTTTTGACTGCAGATACTGTTGGCAGCTCATGTGTTAAATCTCTCATGTCTTCTGCCGGCATTGTAGTTTCTCCTGAAGAGGGGGGGGGCGTTTCCTTTAGCACTGTGCCTGCCTGTTTGAGTATTTGGTTCACTCCCTTATTCCCCCCTCCTTTTTCTCAGGTTCAGATCAGATGGTCTCTCCTGTCCCACCCCCTAGAGTTAATAAATAGGAGGGCTTATCACATCTCTGTCTCTTTTCACCGTCACATTCAACAGGAATTTTCCCACCCTCCCGCCCCTTTTATTGTTTTCTCTATGATGGTTTTTCTTACATTTCTTTCTGTTACAGTTGTCATGGTTTAAGTCACAGCTGGAGGTCGGTGGAAATAAATTACTAAGACCGGAGGAGAAGGCGGACTTGCCCACTGTGGTTTTCGTGGGGCATATCGCTTCTCATACTCCTGGAAGTGGTTTCTGGTGATAAGAGTTTGGTGTTTTTGGTGAAGAAAATGGTTAAAAAAGATAAATAAAGCTGTGACCGATCCTCACTCCACAAAACATGTGCCTCTGTCGTTATTTGGTTTAGGCGGGGAAGACATGTTAAGCGGTTGGGTTTTAGTTATCTGCAGTCATGGCTTTGCTTGTACAGGTGAAACTCGAAAAATTAGACTATCATGCAAAGTTCATGTTTTTCAGTAATGCAACTTAGGGTACTTTTACACTTGCGGCAGAGAGATCCGGCAAGCAGTTCCGTCGCCTGAACTGCCTGCCGGATCAGGCAAAACGTATGCCAACTGATGGCATTAGTAAGACGCTATTGTGAAAGTACCCTTAAAAGGTGAAACTAACATATGAGATAGACTCATTACATGCAAAGCGAAATATTTCAAGCCTTTGTTATAATTTGATTATGGCTTATAGCTTATGAAACCCCAAAGTCACAGTTTTAAGGTCCCCTTTGCTCAGGGGGTATGGATTAATTAGCTGACTAGAGTGTGACACTTTGAGCCTAGAATATTGAACCTTTTCAAAAAATTCTAATTTTAAGCTGCATTAATGCAATTCCTTTTAATTTGCATTACTGAAATAAATGGACTTTTGCACGATATTCTAATTTTTCGAGTTTCACCTGTATGTTATGCTGCTTATTTTCTCGGCGCTACTGCCAGTCTACCCCACAGAAAATCAACAATCATCTATGGCAGATGTTCCTCCATACCCAAGTCAAAGCATACATGCACATTATGCAAAAATTTTATTCTGGTGTATTATTTGGCGATTATTTGGTGAAAACCCCACAATAAAGAACATGCTGCGATTTTTCCTCAACACAGAGATGATGCGTGAAAAACGAATGAATGGGTCAGGATTCAGTCTGGATGCTGTGCATTTGCTTCACGTGTAAGAAATTATTATATATAAATATATATTAAATATATAGTATATATAATACACCCGCTTACTGGGTCTTATTCGAAGGTTGGATGCAATAAATGAGACACAAGAGTGAACTTATAAATAGGTACCATATTTTTTGCCCCATAAGATGCATTTTCCCCCCAAAAAAAGTGGGGGGAAATGCCTCTGCGTCTTATGGGGCAAATACTAATGAGCGCTTTCATTATGGAAGCGCTCATTAGTACACGCCTCCAGTAAGAAGCCCAGGCGAAACGTACGTTGGGGTTGGTGTATCCCGCGACATAGATGTGTTTAAGTAGTTGTCCTATTGGTTAGGTCTACATTGACTTATTGTATGTTTAGGATGTTAGGTCCTTTCTATATGCTTGTATTTGTAAGACTAACCTGTTAGGCATTATATATAGTACTGTGTATTAGCTGTACTTGGGACAATTGGGTTTGTGACAATAGAGTGTATTTGATACCAGTATTCTCCATTACCTAATGTTCCATGTTTATGTCACTTTATGACCGGAGGGGTCTAAGGGGTACACTATGTGTATCAGTACCTCTAACATTGTTGCAAAATTTTTATATAATCTTTATTTATATGTATTGTTTAATTTATTTTTAATAAAAATATGCTAATTTATCGTATGTGTGTCCTGTTTTTGGTAATTAGTACAGGAAGACCAGGAAGCGGTGAAGACTCTGTACTCACCGCTTCCAGGTCCTTGGCTGTGGGTTGTGAAGGCTGTGAACAGCGTGAGGGCGCTCTGTGACCTCACGCTGTGCACGTCCGACCACAGCACAGCTGACAGCAGGAGGAAGAGGATCGCGATGAAGGTGAGTAGCCGCGGCGTCCAGGAGCAGGAGAGGTAGATGTTTTTTTATTTTATTTATTGAGGCTGATGGGGGCTAATATAACATGGCTGGGGGCTGAAAAGAGGCAGCTGGGGGCTGAAAAGAGGCCTACAGTACATATTTACCACACATGGCCTTTTTAGGTCTGTCCACCAGTCTCCTCTCCTGTCCCCTTCTCTCCCTTCCAAGTTTCTCCCAGCCTCCTTCAGCTTTTTTTCCTATACCCCAAACATGGATCTTTTATCCCTTGAAAGCTCTCAACAAACCCCTCCTTGTCAATGTCTCATATCAGTTATCAGAGAGTCTGTGGGTCTGACCAGAAACTGAATATTGGTCAACCAGTTATTTTAGCATTTTATGACAATTCTCCGCTATTGACACATTTTAGGTGCCTTTTGTTCTCTGTCAATCAGCATATGTAAGAGATACAGGATCCTACAAGACCTAAGTAAGAGTAAGACAAAAGGAGTAATCGGTAAACAAAGTCCAGCTCACCTGCTATGTCATTCTATGTCACTGAGTTCCTGATGCACGGAAAAGGTAAGACCTTGAGATTCTTGACTAATAAAATGAATCCAGTACCAAAAAAGATGTAAAGCTGTGCGTTTATTGCAGTGGTAAAATTCAGGCAGCAATTCAACGACATCCAGTAACGTCCATCTTAAAGTCAACGCGTTTCTAACAAAACTGTTCTTACTCATGACTTGTCATGAGTAAGAACTGTTTTGTGTGAAACGCGTTGACTTTAAGATGGACGTTACTGGATGTCGTTGAATTGCTGCCTGAATTTTACCACTGCAATAAAGGAACGCACAGCTTTACATCTTTTTTGGTGCTGGATTAATTTTATTAGTTAAGACAAAAGGAGCTAGATACATACTAATGAAGTATATACACATACAGTCACTTACCCGTCTCTGATTCACACAAATAAATCCCTCCTAATCTAAAAAATATAATGCAATATAATGCATATCTTATTTCCAAAACCTGTATTTCTTACACACGCATCGCATCTGGATGGAAAACCCACTCATGTGAAAGAGCCCTAAGCTACACAAGCTGTGGAGCTACACTACCCTGTACTCTACAGTTTTTCTAACTAGCTACTGTCTCTAATGGCTAGCAGAGAGTGTCATCTGCGTATTTATTTCCAGGTCCTCTGATACTGTGCCTTAATAATATTGCTATGCAACTGTTATGTATTCTAATTCATGCACTGTGTCTGGTTGTCCAGCTGGTTGTGGTGTATCTGGCAGGGAGAGATCTTTAGATAGAATGGAACTTACCATTCCATTCTCACCCATTTTTGGCATAAGTGGGCTAGTCCTGTTTCCTACCAAGGAAGGGGTTTGCAGGAAGCTGCAGTTGAGTTGAGAGTTGGAAGGAGACGAGACATGGCATAATAAGGGGAGCGCCCCCCTCCTGCAGCAGGAGCTTTCCAGGGGAAGCAGCTCGTAGAGCACCACGACTCCTTGCAGTTCATAGACGGAGTATTACGAGGGGGTCAACAGCCAAAGGCACCCCACTCAAAGGTACCAGAACTACTAGAAAGTCTAGTATGCCAGAGATTAACACAGAAGAGAAAGATAAAGCAAGCCAGTTTACCCTGAGCCTGCTGGAGCCAAGAGAAAGATCAACTGACCTCTGTCCACCGCTTCCAGGTAGGAATGGGTCAGAGGGCCCTGTTCTAAAGATAGGTCCCAGAGGTAGGACCTGCATCTGTCAGACATTTATAGCTCATCCTGTGGAAATGCAATAAATGCTTGAGATGGCAAACCCCTTAAAGAGAGGTAGTTATGGATGTCCTGTCAGCTTTGATGCCATGTCTGGTTTAGTAAGTGCCCTAGAGAAAATAACAAAGGTTGAGTTTTTTTCCCCTTAAAATACTGCAATGTAGCACCCTTTATTATTCCTCTTGGATATGATATGAATAAATACCTGAATATTACCATTCTCCTTGCCAATAGACCAGTCCCTATCCAGTCTGACACTGCTATCACTGACTGGACAGTGGCATGTAGAGACACAACGCATTGCCCAGTTGTCAATTTATTAATACATTTCCAGGAGGAATAACCGGGGAATGGCACAATGTGATTGTAAGAAAAGAAGCTGCTGAACTAAATTTGATGGAGCATACAAGTAATTACTAAGACAAGTCAGGAGAGGTCTTTTAAATTTCTAAAAAGGACCTACCTACGCAGAATATTTCACCAAACCATTTCCAGTAGCTGTCAAAAGTATGACAAATGAGCGCGGTGTAAAAAGAACAGGAGTAAATGATATTCTCAGTGACCTCCATCCGCGGAGACCTACGAGTAGATGTCAGAAGTGCTGGCTGAACATATAATGCACTAAAGAGATTGTTAATTGGAAAAACGTGGCCGCGAATAAAACTGGGAAGATAAAAGGGAGCAGTTAGAAGAAGTTCAGACTTAAGATGCCCTCAAGAACATGTATCCCGATTCTTCATTCCAGATAAGCACGAAAGTGTAAATGTGTCCTAAATGCGTCCCTTTGTTTCAAAGTAAGAACTCATCGGATGAAACAAAAGTATCGAGGAGCAAGATAAGGACATTTACTCTGCCAAATAGTGAAACATTCGTTCTTTGGGGAAGGTTTTTTTTTTTTCTCCTTTCATTTGATAAAAGCTGAAAATGCCTTTGTACTGTCGAAAATAATTGCAAGATAAAAAAAGGTCCTTCAAACAATCCCCCGACCTTCTAAAGGTACCGTCTCCCAATATATATTTTTTTAAGTGGTGTTTTTTTAAAAGACAAATCCCAACACACCGCAAAAACGCCAACCCATTATCTCCATGGAGAGCGCCTGGGAGAGTGACATCGACTCCTTGACTTCTTTTTGTTTTTCTTCTAATACAAATGTGTCAGACAATTATTCTGTATACAGGGAATTGTATCAGGTAAAGACATCAGAACGTGATGTTCGGCAAAGTAATGGAGGATTTTTTTATCTGCTAAGTTGTGGGAAAGCATCAAGGATGGATTTGATTATTGGAGCGCAGAGCCAGTGAAAGCTGTTGACCACTTCCAGACCAGGCCATTTGCCCCCTTCCTGACCCGGCCTAATTTTGCAAATCTGACGTGTTACTTTATGTGGTAATAACTTTGGAATGCTTTTACTTATCCACGCCATTCAGAGATTGTTTTCTCGTGACACATTGTACTTCATGTCAATGGTAAATTTGAGTCAATATGCTTTACCTTTATTTATAAAAAAAAATCAAAAAGTTAACGAGAATTTAAAAAAAATTCACTGTTTTCTAAATTTGAATCTCTCTGCTTTTAAAACAGAAAGTGATACCTCATAAAATATTTATTCCCCATATGTCTACTTTATGTTGGCATCATTTTGTAAAAGTCATTCAATTTTTTTTAGGATGTTAGAAGGCTTAGAATTTTAGAAGAAATTCTTAAAATTTTTAAGAAGATTTCCAAAACTTTTTAAGGACAAGTTCAGGTCTGAAGTCCCTTTGTGGGGCTTACACAGTGGAAACCCCCCATAAATGACCCCATTGTATAAACTACACCCCTTAAGTTACTCAAAACTGATTTATACAAACATTGTTAACCCTTTAGGTGTTCCACAAGAATTAAAGGAAAATGGAGATGAAATTTCAAAATTTCACTTTTTTGGCAGATTTTCCATTTTAATCCATTTTTTTTTCTTTAACACATCGAGGGTTAAAAGCCAAGCAAAACTTAATATCTATTACCCTGATTCTGTGGTTTACAGAAACACCCCACATGTGGTCGTAAACTGATGTAAGGGCACATGGCAGGGCGCAGAAGGAAAGGAGCACCATATGGTTTGTGGAAGGCAAATTTTGCTGAACTGTTTTTTAGGAGCCATGTCCCATTTGAAGCCCCCCTGATGCACCCTTACAGTAGAAACTCCCAAAAATTTACCCCATTTTGGAAACTAGGGGATAAGGTGCCAGTTTTATTGGTACTATTTTAGGGGTACATATGATTTTTAATTGCTCTATATTACGTTTTTTCTGAGGCAAGGTAACAAGAAAATGGCACTGTTTTATTTTTTATTTTTTACAGAATTCATCTGACAGGGTAGATCATGTGCTATTTTTATTTTTTTTCAAATTTAGATTTTATTGAAATTTTTCAGTACAACCAAAATAGAGACATATGCACATTCAAAAAGTGTTAACAATTTAAACATAATGTCCACAGAATTGTGTTGGGTATACACCCGTTATCACATAGCATAGCTCATGGGAGAATATGAGTTAGACATATCTAAATGGACATGTAGAATTTCAGTAACATATAGACAGACAAGACATTGGACAAGGGGGGGGGATCATGTGCTATTTTTATAGAGCAGGTTGTTACGGACACAATGATATATTTGTTTGTTTCTTTCAGTTTTACATAATAAAGCATTTTTGAAAAAACATTCATGTTTTTGTGTCTTGATTTTCTGAACGCCATATTTTATATTTTTGGGTACATATGATTTTTTGATCATTCATTATTACACTTTATGGGGTAAGGTGACCAAAAAATTGGTTGTCTTATTTATTTATTTTTTCAGTGTTCACCTGAGGGGTTAAGTCATGTGAAGCTTTTATAGAGCAGATCGTTACAGACTTGACAATACCTAATATGTATACTTTTTCTTATTTATTTAAGTTTTACACAATAATCACATTTTCTAAACCAAACAAAAATGATGTTTTAGTGTCTCCATAGTCTGAGAGCCATAGCTTTTTTATTTTTTGACCGATTGTCTTAGTTAGGGTCCTATTTTTTGTGGGATGATGTGATGGTTTGATTGGTGCTATTTTGGGGGGCATACACCTTTTTGATCGCTTGGTGTTAGGTGACAAATATGGCGTTTTTGGCACTGTTTTTATTTTATTTTTATTACTGTGTTCAAGTGAGGGGTTAGGTCATGTGATATTTTTAAAGAGCTGGTTGTTACGGATGCGGCGATACCTAATATGTATACTTTTTTTCATTTATTTCACTTTAACACAATAATAGCATTTTTTAAACAAAAAATTATGTTTCAATGTCTCCATGTTCTGAGGGCTATAGTTTTTTTTTTTTTTTTGACCGATTTTCTTATGCAGGGGCTCATTTTTTGCGAGATGAGGTGACGGTTTTATTGCTTCTACTTTGTGGGAAATGCGCCTTTTTGATCAACAACTTGGTGTTGCACTTTTCATGATGTAAGGGGACAAAAAAGTTTTTTATTTTTTATGGTGTTTATCGGACGGAGTGGATCATGTGATATATTTATAGAGACTGCTGTCATGGACGCGGCAATACCAAATATTTCTTTTTTATTTTATTTATTTCTATTTTTACCTTTTTTTTTAATACTTCATTGGGGCCTTTTTTTTTTTTTTTTTTTTTTTTTACACTTTGCGTCCCCCTCTCGGGGACATTTAACTTTCACTATTGTAACTGGGGCTGACATAGTAGCCCCAGTTACAGGTCAAATACGCCCCCCCCCCCCCCCCAGAGAGGCTGTACAGCAGAACACAATGCTGGGTTGGGACAGGAAGCGCACTGACAGCCTGCCCCCCGCGTCGGAAGCTGCACGATTAACGCGCAGCTTCCATCTCTGAATGGACGTTTTAGAACGTCCATTTAGAGATAAACAACCGCCAATAGGATGTTTATATCATATGGGCGGATGTGAAGTGGTTAAGGACAGTAATGGATCACAATGTTATAACAGATAGCAGTATGTTTACTGGCCACTGTCATTATGTTACTGCTTGTTTCTTCCAATCATCAGTGCATTTGGAGGTTTTAAGTGCACATTCTTCTATTTTGTTTCTAAAATATCTTCGGTCCCAGCTGACTGGATAGTCTTCATTCCTAAAATCTCTACATTACTATGAGAACGTAAGATTAGCAGTAGAGATGGCCTTGTGGTTCGCCTGGCGGTAGTTTCGCTGCGAACTTTGCTCGTTCGTGATTCGCCAAACATGCGAACATATGGCGATATTCGCACGCGCCATATTTCTTTGCATAGTGCCGAACTTTGACCCATGACACATCCATCAGGTGGGACAGGGCAGCCAATTGAGACGTTTCAGCACATGGACACACCCACTACCCTATAAATAAACCCGATCTGGCAGCCATTTTACATTCAGTTTTTTTGCCAGTGTAGGGAGAGGTTGCTGTGTGGAGCAGGGACAGACTGTTAGGAACACCATACACTAGCTAATAGGGCCACAAAAGTCCTTTTAAGGACTAGTATAGGTGTGATATCGATAGGTGTGACATACTGTGGGGTGTGATATTCTTATTGAGGGGTGTGATATACCTATTATATACCTTCTAACATAGAAAGTATATTATAGTGCATTTGTATTATGCAGCAGTTGTGTGTGGTTCAGCTGCGATACTGCCGCTAGATAGAGGGACAAACGCTATTGGAATAACTAATTGCAACTGGTGTGATATACCTGTTGCCCCCCCCAAAAAAACTGATTGAGGGGTGCGATATGCCTATAATATATATCCTAACATAGAAAGTATATTATAGTGCATTTGTATTGTGCAGCAGTTGTGTGCGGTTCTGCTGAGATACCGCAGCTAGATAGAGGGACAAACGCTATTTAAAGTTACTAATTGCAACTGGTGTGATATACCGGTTGCCCCCCCCAAAAAAACTGATTGAGGGGTGTGATATACCTATAATTTACCTTTTAACATAGAAAGTATATTGTAGTGCATTTGTATTGTGCAGCAGTTCTGTGTGGTTCTTCTGAGATACCGCAGCTAGATAGAGGGACAAACGCTATTTGAAGTAACTAATTGCAACTGGTGTGATATACCTGTTGCCCCCCCCCCCAATAAAAACTGATTGAGGGGTGTGATATACCTATAATATACCTTTTAACATAGAAAGTATATTGTAGTGCATTTGTATTGTGCAGCAGTTCTGTGTGGTTCTGCTGAGATACCGCAGCTAGATAGAGGGACAAACGCTATTTGAAGTAACTAATTGCAACTGGTGTGATATACCTGTTGCCCCCCCCCCCAATAAAAACTGATTGAGGGGTGTGATATACCTATAATATACCTTTTAACATAGAAAGTATATTATAGTGCATTTGTATTGTGCAGCAGTTGTGTGCGGTTCTGTTGAGATACCGCAGCTAGATAGAGGGACAAACGCTATTGGAATAACTAATTGCAACTGGTGTGATATACCGGTTGCCCCCCCAAAAAAAAATGAGTAAGGGGTGTGATATGTCTATAATATATCTCCTAACATAGAAAGTATATTATAGTGCATTTGTATTGTGCAGCAGTTGTGTGCGGTTCTGCTGAGATACCGCAGCTAGATAGAGGAACAAACTCTATTGGAATAACTAATTGCAACTGGTGTGATATACCTGTTGCCCCCCCAAAAAAAACTGATTGAGGGGTGCGATATGCCTATAATATATATCCTAACATAGAAAGTATATTATAGTGCATTTGTATTGTGCTTCAGTTGTGTGCGGTTCTGCTGAGATACCGCAGCTAGATAGAGGGACAAATGCTATTTCAATAACTAATTGCAACTGGTGTGATATACCTGTTGCCCCCCAAAAAAATGATTAAGGGGTGTGATATACCTGCTTCCACCAAATGCTGATTGAGGTGTGTGATACACCAGCTGCCACAAAATATTGATTGAGAAGTGTGATACACCGGCTTCCACAAAATATTGATTGAGGCCTCTGATACACCAGCTTCCACCAAATATTGATTAAGGGGTTTGATTTACTGGCTTCCAGCAAATACTCATTAAGGGGTTCTATATACCTGTTTCCACAAAATACATAGAAACATAGAAACATAGAATGTGTCGGCAGATAAGAACCATTTGGCCCATCTAGTCAGCCCAATATACTGAATACTATGAATAGCCCTTGACCCTATCTTATATGAAGGATGGCCTTATGCCTATCCCATGCATGCTTAGAGGGGATTGATATACCGTCTTCCACCAAATATTGATTGAGGTCTGAGATACACCGGCTTTCACCAAATATTGATTAAGGGGTTTGATATACCAGCTTCCAGCAAATACTCATTAAGGGGTTAAATATCCCTGTTTCCACAAAATACTGATAGAGAGGATTGATACACCTGCTTCCACCAAATATTGATTAAGGGGTTTGATATACCAGCTTCCAGCAAATACTCATTAAGGGGTTGTATATACCTGTTTCCACAAAATACCGATAGAGGGGATTGATATCCCGGCTTCCACCAAATATTGATTGAGGCCTGCGATACACCGGCTTCCACCAAATATTGATTAAGGGGTTTGATATACCAGCTTCCAGCAAATACTCATTAAGGGGTTAAAAATCCCTGTTCCCACAAAATACTGATAGAGAGGTTTGATACACCTGCTTCCACCAATTATTGATTAAGGGGTTTAATATACCTGCTTCTACAAATACTGCTCTTCTATAGGGACTTTGTCACAGGGTCATTTTGAAAATGACAGGCAGAGGAAGAGGCAGGCCATTCCGCAGGTGGCAGGGGGTAGGGCAGGTGCACCAGGCCGGAGCCTAAGTGGGTAGTTGGAGAAGGTACGTGCGATGATGTCAAAGGACGCACAAGAGTTGGTTGAGGGGCTCACTCAGCCTTCCGCTTCTGCACCCTCCTCATCCTCTGTATCTGCACCCTCCTCGCTCTCTGCTGTGTGCACCCCCAAAGACACCACCACCATAGGTATTATTTTCCCATCCATTCCCAGACCTTACCAATGTGCAGCCATTCTTGGCATCGGATCAGGAAGAGGAGGTAGCAACAGCGGCCACCCAGCGGTCTGACGACAGTACCCAGATCAGCCCAAGGACGGAGGTCCCGCTGTTGCTGCCTACTCCGAGATCTCTAATGTCAGTGGTGATGAAGGTGACGATGATGACCTGTCGATGGATGTCACGTGGATGCCCACAAAAGAGGAAAAGGAGGGGAGTTCAGAGGGAGAGATAGAGCAGCAGATAAGGGGTAGAAGGAGGAGAAGCAGGTAGAACTCGCAGTGCACAGGAGGCAAAAAGCAGACTGCAAATGTATCTGGAGCGAGCCATCCACCATGCACGGTCACATCTGGCGCTCCCAGGATGCCGGCACATGGCTCCGCAATGTGGGCTGTTTTTACCGTGTCAGCTGCTGACAATAGTGTTGCCATCTGCAGCCTGTGTGGTCAATGCATAAGTCGCGGTAAGCCCAACACTCACCTAGGGACGACCGCCTTAAGAAGGCACCTGGCCTCCCATCACTGAGCCCAGTGGGAGCAACACCGTCAGAACCCACAAAGCCACACTCCCGGTGCTCCACGTCCTCCTTCTCCTCCCTTCTCCCATTTGTCCTCCACTCCACCTTCCAACGTGCTGTCGACGCGTTCATCTGGCAAAAGGCAGGCTTCCGTGGCCAAAATGTTCGAACGTAAAATGTTGATGACGCCGGATAACCCTCTTGCCCAACGGCTGACCGCTGGAACTGCTAGCCCGCCAACTACTGCCATATAAACTGGTGGACTCGGAGGCCTTTAGAAAATTTGTTGCCATTGGCACACCGCAATGGAAGGTCTCCGGAAGGAAATATTTCTCCCAGAAGGGCATCCCAGAGCTATATGGCCATGTTCAAAGGCAAGTGAATCTATCTCTGGCACACAGTGTCGGTGCCAAGATAAATCTGACCACAGACACGTGGTCTAGCAAACACGGGCAGGGAAGGTACATAACTTTTACTGGTCACTGGGTGAGCCTTCTGACGGCTGTCAAGCATGCAACCTGTGTTACCCATGTGGATTTGGTGTTACCACCACGGATTGAATGCAGGCCTGCCTCTTCTTATCCTCCTCCTACTCTATCCTCCGTCTCCTCCTCGGCTGACTCCTCCTTTTCCACTGCTACCACCTCTTCTGCTGCACCCCCAAAGCTCCCCAGAACCTAATCTACGTGCCAGGTGAGACATTGCCATGCTGTGCTGCGGCTGTTGTGCCTGGAAGCCAAAAGCCACACTGTCCTGCACTGCTTTAAGCTCTGCGGTCACAGGCCGATCAGTGGCTAGCCCAGCTCAATTTGACAGTTGGTAAAGTGGTGTGCGACAACGGTGCCAATCTGCTGAGCGCACTGAAACAGAGCAAAATGATACACGTGCCATGCATGGCACACTTTCTGAACTTAGTTGTGCAGTGATTCATTGCCAAATACCCCCGGGTACAAGACGTCTTGCGGCAGGCCAGGAAAATCTCTGGCGATTTTAGAAGATCTTACATGGCCATGGGTCACCTTGCTGATGTTCAGCGGCGACACCACCTGCCCATCAGACGTCTGATTAGTGACAGCCCGACGCGCTGGAACTCCACCTTGTATATGCTTGATAGACTGCTCTAGCAGCAACATGCCATTAACGACTACCTGTACAAACTCTGCAGCAGGACAGGTTATGGGGAGCTTGGTTTTATTTTCACCGCGCCAGTGGCTGCTGATACGCGATGCATGCAGACTTTTGCGGCTATTTGAGGAGATCACCAAACAGGTCAGTCGCAGCCAGGGCACCATCAGTGACATCGTACCTTACACCTTCTTTCTGGAGCGTGCATTGCATCGTGTCATTGATCAAGCCATCGAGGTACAGGAGCTGGAAGATGAGGAAGTCGCAATGCTGAATGAATTCCCAGGGGGGGGGGGGGCTACTCCATCTGAGACAAGTCAGCAGGAGTCTGAAGAGGAGTCAGAGGAGGATGGTGGCTGGGGGGAAGAGCAAGAAGAGCAGGATTTAAACTTTTCGAGGATCCCTGGAGTTGACCGTGGCTGGGGGCAGGAGACCGAGCACGACATTCTCCTGGGCGATGAGCAGGAGCCAGGGCGCTCCACCGCTTCCAATTTAGTGCAAATGGGGGCACTCATGCTCCAGTGTTTGAAGAGGGACCCCCGTATAAAAGGCATAAAGAGCAAGGACCAGTACTGGGTGGCAACGTACTTAGACCCCCGGTACAAACACAAAATGGTGGACATGTTACCAGCATCACAGAAGGCTGGCAGAATGCAGCATTTCCAGGCCTTGCTGCAAGAGATGCTGCATTCTGCTGTTGCGGGCGCTGGCAGATGAATTTCCACCCACAGCGAAACAGGTGCGGGTACCAATCCTACCGCGCCTGCAAGAAGAGAGCGGTTTGAAGATTTGTTGGTCACTTTGGATATGAGATCATTCTTGCACCCAACCCATCGACAGCTGACCACCGGATCAAGCTTTAGGGAATGTCTAGACCGACAGGTGTCCGACTACATTGGGTTAACGTCCGATGTGGACGCTCGGAGAAGCGAGAAATCCCTGGAATACTGGGTGTGCAGGCTTGACCTGTGGCCAGAGCTGGCACAATTTGCCATGGAAATCTTGGCTTGCCCCTCATCGAGTGTCCTGTCTGAAAGGACGTTCAGCGCAGCAGGGGATACCGTGACCGATAAGAGCACTCGCCTAGCTCACGACAGTGTGGACTACCTCACATTTCTAAAAATGAATGAGGCATGGATCTCAGAGGAATTTATCACATGTGACGACCACGTGTAATTGAATTTCCTTATGCCAGCCAGACCAAAGAATGATCCCTGTCTTATGTAAATACAGCGGCATAAAATACCTTTTCTGTCCGGGGAATGCCTGATGTTGTGGGCCTGTACTCCACTGGCCTGCAGTAAAATTGCTATCCAATGACCGTCTAATATACCTCCAGCCACATAATCACTTGATCTTTTCTGTATGGTGAATGCCTAATGTTTGGGGCCTGTACTCCAGTGGGCTACAGTAAAATTTGTATCCATTGGCCGCATAATGTAACTCGAGCCACATAATAACTTGTTCTTTTATGTCAGGTGAATGCCTAATTTTTAGGGCCGGTACTCCCGTGGCCTAAAATAAAAAATTTCTAGGCTCCAGCAGGGCACATTTTTGAGAATTTCCCTTTAAGAAGCATAAAAATGGCCCCTGATTAAAATACATATTTTTTGTGGGAATTTTTGTCATTGATCCCCCTCTAGTATGTCACTGTCCATGTTGTGGGACTATTTGTGCACTTCTACTAAGTATTTGGTGGCTGCAAATATGACCTGAAGGTTTTCCAGATTTGCCTGCCTTTAAAGTGAATGGGACCCGCTGCGAACTTGCAGTTCGCAAACATTTGATCGCGTTCGCGTGATCGCGAATCGTCCCAGCTGATATTCGACCATCACTAATTAGCAGTCACAAAGATGACAAATAACTAGTGACTTTGGGGCACTTGTGTAAAGAAATACTGGCTTAGTTGCTCTTAACAGTCAAAAGAAAGAGCATGCTACTAGAGAATCACAAGCTGGACAGAGAAAGGGGCTAACAATTTGTAAAAAAGACCAAATAAAAAAAATGATTTCTTAGCTCAAAATAAGTACAATGCAATAATAAAAAATGTTCCTAAAGGTGTCCATAACCTTTAAAGAGCTTTAGAGCTTCAGTAATTAAAGTTTTTCTTTATGTAATGAAATGTTGTCTAATTTTTCAATATACAGTCAGGTCCATAAATATTGGGACATCGACACAATTGTAACATTTTTGGCTCTATACACCACCACAATGGATTTGAAATGAAACAAACAAGATGTGCTTTAACTACAGACTGCCAGCTTTAATTTGAGGGTATTTACATCCAAATCAGGTGAACGGTGTAGGAATTACAACAGTTTCCATATGTGCCTCCCACTTGTTAAGGGACCAAAAGTAATGGGACAATTAGCTTCTCAGCTGTTCTATGGCCAGGTGTGTGCTATTCCCTCATTATCCCAATTACAATGAGCAGATAAAAGGTCCAGAGTTCATTTCAAGTGTGCTATTTGCATTTGGAATCTGTTGCTGTCAACTCTCAAGATGAGATCCAAAGAGCTGTCACTATCAGTGAAGAAAGCCATCATTAGGCTGAAAAAACAAAACAAACCCATCAGAGAGATAGCAAAAACATTAGGCGTGGCCAAAACAACTGTTTGGAACATTCTTAAAAAGAAGGAACGCACCGGTGAGCTCAGCAACACCAAAAGACCCGGAAGACCACGGAAAACAGCTGTGGTGGATGACCGAAGAATTCTTTCCCTGGTGAAGAAAACACCCTTCACAACAGTTGGCCAGATGAAGAACACTCTCCAGGAGGTAGGTGTATGTGTGTCAAAGTCAACAATCAAGAGAAGACTTCACTAGAGTGAATACAGAGGGTTCACCACAAGATGTAAACCATTGGTGAATCTCAAAAACAGGAAGGCCAGATTAGAGTTTGCCAAACGACATCTAAAGAAGCCTTCACAGTTTTGGAACAACATCCTATTGACAGATGAGACCAAGATCAACTTGTACCAGAGTGATGGGAAAAGAAGAGTATGGAGAAGGAAAGGAACTGCTCGTGATCCTAAGCATACCACCTTATTAGTGAAGCATGGTGGTGGTAGTGTCATGGCGTGGGCATGTATGGCTTCCAATGGAACTGGTTCTATTGTATTTATTGATGATGTGACTGCTGACAAAAGCAGCAGGATGAATTCTGAAGTGTTTCGGGCAATATTATCTGCTCATATTCAGCCAAATGCTTCAGAACTCATTGGACAGCGCTTCACGGTGCAGATGGACAATGACCCAAAGCATACTGCAAATGCAACCAAAGAGTTTTTTAAGGGAAAGAAGTGGAATGTTATGCAATGGCCAGGTCAATCACCTGACCTGAATCCGATTGAGCATGCATTTCACTTGCTGAAGACAAAACTGAAGGGAAAATGCCCCAAGAACAAGCAGGAACTGAAGACAGTTGCAGTAGAGGCCTGGCAGAACCTCACCAGGGATGAGACCCAGCGTCTGGTGATGTCTATGCATTCCAAACTTCAGGCTGCAATTGACTACAACCAAGTATTAACAAGTGAAAGTTTGATTTATAATTATTATTATGTCCCATTACTTTTGGTCCCTTAACAAGTGGGAGGCACATATGCAAACTGTTGTAATTCCTACACCGTTCACCTGGTTTGGATGTAAATACCCTCAAATTAATGCTGACAGTCTGCAGTTAAAGCACATCTTGTTCGTTTCATTTCAAATCCATTGTGGTGGTGTATGGAGCCAAAATGTTAGAATTATGTCGATGTCCCAATATTTATGGACCTGACTGTACTTTCCTTATCAGTTCATCATAGTTTTCAAGATCTCTGCTTGCTGTCAATAGGAACCTTCTGCTGACATATCAATATCAAAATCAGACCAAAATATACTCTTCTTGTATTCTCCGATATGCCACTTTCTAAAACCCAGCTGCAACCAATCATATTCCAACTTTTATTTTTCAGAGCTCTTTTTCCTTTACATCAGTCTTGATAAATATCCCCCTTTTTGTTATGGTGGCCAATGACATAATAATTTGTATAATTAGGATCTGACTGTAAACAGCTAATATCAATGATAATATATTGTTTGACAGATACTCAGAGGTGCACTTAGATGGTGGAGGTCTTAGTACTTGGAAACCCCATATGAGCAGTTCAGAAAAAAAAAATCCAGTTAAAGGCTGTGATTCTACCTGCCACCACTAGGTGTCACAACGGCTTATGAATTTATTTTATTTTTTTTTATAGTGCTTGCGCCTGCGTTCAAGTGGCCCGGAGCTGGGCGACGAGACACGAAAGTCAGATATCCGCGGTTCTCGTGGAGTTGGCTGAACGGCTGCCGGGCCTATGCCACAAAATAAAACCCACACTTATCTATGCAGCAAGCAAATTGCAAAAGTGCATGAAGACAGGCAAATGCACAAAACCTGCACACCTGAACCAGAACAATGGAAGAAACGCCATGCAATGTGAAGGGTCTGGCGTGCCCCTGCTGGCCTACGTCCAGGGGCGCCTGTTACTGGGGGAACTAGCCCCACCAACTCATCACCATCACACTGCACGGCATTAACCCCCTACCTAACCGTGCCAGACTTTACCCCCCACAAAGATACTATCTGCCTGAACCCCTACAGTATCAGTTTTCCAGCAACCATTAACTTCCAGAGAAGTACTACTTGACCTAGAAAAGTAACAACTGCGAAATCATGAACCATGCCTCAGGTAGCCACATGTGGCCTGCCGCCATAGCACTACAAAGAGACTTCACCAAGCTCCCTGGATCAGCAAATCGCCTCGGTGTCTAAGTTCATGAGGCCATAGATGACGTCATAGAAAGCTAGCACGTCACCTAGAGCCAAGGATCCCGTGGCGTATGTGGCCAGCTGTAACAACCCCCCCTTCCCTCTCCCCCTCCCCGGTCCCTAGCAAGACTACACTATGCGGCTGAATGAAAACCTGACGATAGTATATGAAAGAAACGGAGTCCCGCTGACTCCTGCTACCTGCGTGCAAGTCACGTAGGAGCGGGGCGTGCTGCCAGACTGCCGTTCCGGTGTGGGGATGTCCCTCTCATACCTTAGAGAAACCGACCCCACCGACCGGACTAACGAGCCGACACTGCGCTGAGGCAGCAGTCACTTACCCACCGCACGAGGAGGAACAGGACGCCGGAGTGCAGGAGGAAGCGCGAAACCCGGAAGTGACGCTCTGTCGCCTAGGAGATGCTGACGCCGCCGGCCGTAACAGGAACACTGCTGCCGTCCGTCCCCTGGAGAAAGGTGCGTGCCAGATATAGGGCAGGGCGCCCCTCCCACAAATGCAGGCCAATGAATCGGCCTTAATACTTATTATGTCTATCAATACACCTTCCAAGTGGATTGCAAAAACCTTAGACCTTATTGATGACACGTCCTGTGTGTATAATGGTAATAGCAATGTTTATGATGTAATTCCTAGTGGATGTGCACATGTTCTGTGTATATGGTGGGCGGCCCTCAAAATCTTCTCCTCTGGTGGGTCCAAGGAACCCCATTTTAGCACAGATGATGATCATCATATCTACGGTAGTTTAAAAGATCCATTCCTACAACTGACAAATTGGAAAATGTTAATAACTTAAAGGGTATTACAGCTTCAATATATAAATGTTATTCTCTGTATAATGAAAATTTGCAGAATTTTTAAATATACTTTCTGTATCAATTTATCATAGTTTTCAGGATCTCAGCTTGCTTTCATTCAATGGGAACCTTTAAAATATCAAAATCAAGCAAAATATACTTTTCTTGAATTCTCAGGTCTAAAAGGCAAATTGGACATAATTTCACACAAAACTCCAAAAATCGGCCAGACACAATTGTTGGCACCTTTTCAAAATTGTGGGTAAAAAACTTTGTTTCACGCATGTGCTCTTAATTCAAACTGAACTGTGGCAAGTACCATGTGTGGGCAATATAAAAATCACACCTGAAATCAGATAAAAAGGGGAGAAGTTGACTCAGTCTTTGCATTGTGTGTCACACTAAGCATGGATAACAGAAAGAGGAGAAGAGAACTGTCTGAGAACTTGAGAACCAAAATTGTGGCAAAATATCAACAATCTCAAGGTTACAAGTCCATCTCCAGAAATCTTGATGTTCCTTTACGCAACATAATCAAGAAGTTTACAATCCATGGCACTGTAGCTAATCTCCCTGGACGTGGACGGAAGAGAAAAATTGATGTACGTTTGCAACGCAGGATAGTCTGGATGGTGGATAAGCAGCCCCAGTCAGTTAAAAAGAAATTCAAGCTGTCCTGCAGGCTCAGGGAGCATCAGTGTCAGCGCAAACTATCCGCCGACATTTGAATGAAATGAAACGCTATGGCAGAAGACCCAGGAGGACCCGACTGCTGACACAGAGACATAAACAGCTAGACTGCAGTTAGCCAAAATGTACGTGAGTAAGGCAAAATCCTTCTGGGAGAACATCTTGTGAACAGATGAGACCAAGATAGAGCTTTTTGGTAAAGCACTTCATTCTACTGTTTACCGAAAACAGAATGAGGCCTACAAAGAAAAGAACACAGTACCTACAGCCAAATATGGTGGAGTTTTAAAGATGTTTAGGGGTTGTTTTGCTGCCTGTGTGCAAGGCATCATAAAATCTGAAGATTAACAAAGGATTTTGGGTCGCAATGTAGGGCCCAGTGTCAGAAAGCTGGGTTTGCGTCCTAGGTCATTGGTCTCCCAGCAGGACAATGACCCCAAGCATACTTCAATAAGCACCCATAAATGGATGGGAACAAAGCGCTGGAGAGTTCTGAAGTGGCCAGCAAAGAGTCCAGATCTAAATCCAATTGAATACCTGTGGAGAGATCCTGCTGTTGGGAGAAGACACCCTTCAAACATGAGAGACCTGGAGCAGTTTGCAAAAGAAGAGTAGTCCAAAATTCCAGTTGAGAGGTGTAAGAAGCTTGTTGATGGTTATAGGAAGCAATTGATTTCAGTTATTCCTTCCAAAGGGTGTGCAACCTAATATTAAATTAAGGGTGCCAGTAAATTTGCCCAGCCCATTTTGTGGAGTTTTGCGTGAAATTATATAATTTTTGGCTTTTTTTTCCTCATTTTTTTTGTGTTGTTCAAATACACACAAATTAAATAAACAGGTGTATAACAAAACATGTGTAATTGCAATAATTTTCTGGGAGAAATACTTCATTTTCTGGAAAAATGTCAGTTAGCCATGTTGTTTTTCATGGCACTTAGTGGGCATTCTTAATGTCAGGGGAACCAGGGGTGTAACTATAAGGCATGGGTGTCAAACATGCGGCCCGCAATGAATATCTTTGCGGCCCGGCAGTCTAGTATCTCTGAACATGAGCGCTGCTATCGGCGCGCTCATGTTCTCTCAGCAGCACGGGGAGAAGGAAGCTGTCCTCCCTCCCCCCTGTGCTGCTGCCGCTGCCACCAATGAGAAGAGAGGGGGGGAGGAGGGGCGGGCGCACTGCGCCACCAATGAGGAGAGAGGGGCGGAGGAGGGGCGGGCGCACTGAGCCACCAATGATAGGACTATTCCCATTTCCCACACAGAGCGGCGCCCAGCGATGTCTCAGCACTCACCATTAGTCCTGGGCGCCGCTCCGTTCGCCTGCAGTGCTCCATTACTGTCTCCTCTCCTGCTCCACATGCTGATTACTATCGGAGGGATGGGGAGGAGACATCAGCTTCATTAGTGGGCGTTCCTTCTTCCTGCGCTGCGATTGGACAGCGCTACAGCCAGGAAGAAGGAACGCCCACTAGTGAAGCTGATGTCTCCTCCCATCGCTCCGATAGTAATCAGCAGCATGTGGAGCAGGAGAGGAGACAGTAATAGAGCACTGCGGGCGAACGGAGCGGCGCCCAGGACTAATGGTGAGTGCTGAGACATCGCTGGGCGCCGCTCTGTGTGGCCTGATAGTAAGAGTCAGTCTTTAACACAATACAGGAGGCGGGTGCCGGCAGCAGAATCGCATTGCCGGCACCCTGCCGCTGACAGGGAGCTGCGATCAGAGGCAGTTAACCCCTTAGGTGCCGCACCTGAGGGGTTAACTGCTGATCTGCCAGTACCAGCCTCCTGTATAAAGGGGAAATTTATCATTGGTGGTGCAGTGTGCCCCCCTCAACCCCCCATCCCATTAAAATCATTAGTGGCACAGTGCGCCAGCCCCTCTCAACCCTCCCAGTATTAAAATCATTGGTGGCAGTGGCCACAGGGACCTCTCCCCTCCCCCTCATTGGTGGTGCAGTGGCAGCTTCTGATCGGAGCCCCAGCTGTGTAAGCCTGGGGCTCCGATCAGTTACCATGGCAGCCAGGACGCTACAGAAGCCCTGGTTGCCATGGTAACATCCCTGATGCTGTGTGCACAAGGCACAGAGCAGCAGGGACAGTGTGAAATCCTATTCACCCTGATAGAGCTGAATAGGACAAGGGATGAAAGATCCCAGGTTCTCGCCCCTAAGGCTACTTTCACACTTGCGTTCAGAGCGGATCCGTCTGAGACGGATCCGCTCATATAATGCAGACGGCGGATCCGTTCAGAACGGATCCGTCTGCATTATATTGTAAAAAATTTTTTTTTTTTTTTGATGCGGCCCACATAAACTTAAATTTATTTTTTTTTGGCCCATGTTAGCCTTTGAGTTTGACATGCTTGCTATAAGGGGTGGAGAAAGTGTGGACACACCTGGCCCTGGAGCATGAGGTGGCTCATAAGGGCTCACTTCCCCATATGAGAAAACCAGTATTGTAAATTAAGCATGATAGATGGGTACCCTGTTAATGATTTTTCACCGGGGACCTAGAGCAATGCTTGGGCAAGCCACTATCAGAGTGGCACAGTAAGGGCCATTATGTCTGTGGCACTATTACTGTTAGGGTCACTGTTTGCTTGGCGTGATTATTTTGATAACAATGTGGTGCTAATTACTGTTGTGTGACCCTTATTACTGAAGAGTAATTTGTAACTATTAAAGCCGGCAGCAGTATTGAGAATTTGAGAAGGGAGAATTTGAGAAGGGAGAAAGTACTAGAAAAGTGAAAAGCCAAAGATAAGTGGCAGTAAACTCTGGTTTCTCTGGAAGAAGTCATCATGGTGGTCCTCTTTTCAAGTAAGGTGACTTTACACTTGCACAAAATTTAATACATCTCTACAGTCTAGGCCTCCATGGATTTTTAGCATATGCAGTTATCACACTTAAAGGGAATATCCTATGACTAATGCAAAAAGTTAAAAACTGATATCATAATGCAAAGCTAGAACCAGCCCTGTACCTCACATGGATCCAGAGATCTTCCCATTCATTGCTTCTTACGCAATTTAAGTGTTAAATGCTGCATATTAGGTCATGTTCTTTTCTAGTAAGCCACATCCCCTTGTCAGGCTAAGCACAGATAGTTTCTATAAATCTAGATCATTGCTAGATGTGCCAAATTGAGCCAAATTTTGGTGCACTCAGTTTAGTAAATCTGGTCTAATGAGTAATTTTCTCAGTGAAATTTGGTTTACCCTGATGTCTGCAGGAAAGAAATCACAGGAACTGCTGCTCATAGCTAAAAGCAGCAGAATGGCTAAGATGGCTGCACCATTTTAAAGTAAAAAGAGATTAGAATTTAAAAAAGTCTACACTCCACAAATAGAAAAAATGGAAAATAATCATTTCCAGCATATAATGTGAATGAATTAGAAACTGATACTTAAACATAATAAATTGTACCATTTTCCAGTGTCATAAACACGTTGGCTGCTTGTTAACTCATTTTATCATTTATTATGTTGTTTCTTATAAATTTATGGAGGAAAAGTGGATTAGACGGCTCCACTACTCAGCTGAGGATTGTTAGAACATTCATCACTCTAAACAGAGCAAGAGGAATACTGTGAACAAGCTCGGAGAGGATCGCGATCACGTGACCGCTTGCGTCATTCTCCAGACGCGTGAACCACGCCCCCCGGTGTCCTAGGCAACACGAGACATGCCGCCGACTCCTGTGAACTGGACTGAATCGAGACAGCCTCCCAGGAACAGCTGACCACTACCAGAGGACCCAACACAAAAGCGCCGGGAAGGGTAAGTGACCTCTGTAGCCAGAGACAGTGCGGGACGCCGCACTTAGGCACAGAGCATCCCTTTCCCCCACAGCTAGGCATAAGGAATATAGCAACTATTAGTTACATATTATCACAAGCTTTGTACTGTAACCAACTATATATATACATGCCTGCTGTTCTATGAAAGACATACTGAAAAGGCGCATTATCTATCCTCTGCTCAGCGGCGATTATTATTTGAAAATTACCTTATAAAAGGATACATAAGTATATAAAGGGGCATCATTTGATAATAATCCTCTGTCCAGCGATTATTGCCTTATGAAGAACTCTCCTATACATGGAGTTATAATTATATAAGGCGCACTATTCATCCTCAGACCAGTCGCCACTATTATATGAAAGACTGTTGTATGAAAGACTCTATGAACAAAGAAGAAGAATTTTTATCATTTTTATGAGATCATTTTTATCAGGACATTTTTTTCAGGGCATCCATTACCCTCTACCAGGGGGCAACCACCTAGTGGTGATTACTTATCCATCATCACTATTTTTACATTTTTTACATATTTAACTACTATTTAATAAAAAGGACTTATATCTAATTCTATCTCTACAATTCAACAATTTTATTAATTCCACTTGCATTTTTTTTATACTATATATATTCAACAATATCTATCAATAACATCTCATAATCACCTGAAATATAAATAAATTTAGATATTGACCCAAATTAGAGAGTGCCTGCTTATCCTTTTCCTTTCTTCAATCTTATAAATTTATAGCAGGCTTAAAAGTTGTCAAGGACAAACAGAAGATAACACAGTGGCATAAAGTAAAGCAATTAACGCAAGATGCAATACATCGACCCTTCAAACTATGGAACATCCAGTTTTTTCAGAGATGACTTTGCTCTTCATGTCTTGTATTTAAATGACAAAACATGATAGCGTACTTGTATTTTAAAACTGTGTTATATGGATACAATAAGATAAAAAGGGCAGCGACGATGTAAGCGAAATGATAAATAACAGCTTGTTGATGCCTTTCTCATTAACAGAGGCAACTTTCAAGAACCGAATGTGTGGGGAATTCAGGTTCAAAATGTCTGAACTCATCCGCTGTATGAAAGCTATGAATTTTTTACAGTCCACTATGTGTGGCCTTGTGTCGGCAGAACGAGACAAAGAGATGATTGGCTCCTTAGAGAGCTGCTCTTGGAGAATCTTTTACCCGAAGAGGAACACAAAGAAACATCTCACTTGAGAATAATACAGATCGAACAGGAACTAGTTGCTCTATAAACACCACAAGATGACAAATCTTAAAAGAAGTTAAGCTTCAAAGAGGCTATTTTAAAGGCATTGATACTGAGAAATAGATGAAAAAAAGAGACCAGAGACTACCCAGGAGCTCTGCTCTTCCTGAGTAATGATATTTATGGCTGGGGATCAACTGAGAAGTCACTAGTAAGGAGGTGGAGAGCAGTTGATGCTAAAGCAAGTTGCCTCCCAGCTGGAGTCTGAACAGGCTAAGGATGGATTCACACTGCATTAAGGCGCTACACTTGGCGCATACACTGTGCCAGTGTATACAAATAATTTGCCCATAGACTTTTAGTGGCTAACCATATGTCAAAGGAGTGTCCTTTAGCATACAATAATGTTTGAAAGTTTGTGAACCCTTCAGAATTTTCTATATTTCTGCATCAGTTTTATAATGGACAAGATAATGTCCTGACCTTAATCCAATAGAATTGTTGTCGAAAGACATGAAGTGAATAGGTCATCGGAAGACACCCACAAACATAACAGAGTTGAAGCTGTTTTGTACAGAGGAATGGGCTAAAATTACCCAAACCAATGTGCAGGACTAATTAACAATCAGAAACGTTTAGTTGCAGTTATTGCTGCACAAGCAAAGGTTCACATACTTTTGCAACTCAGAAACAGATGTTGGATCATTTTCCTCAATAAATAAATTACCTAATAAGGTAATGGACAAGTGCTCCCAACATTTGAGCTCTCTTTCGATCTAAGCGATAAGTGGGCGGTAACTGAGGTTATATAAAAATTTGGCAGACCTGTCTATCTTGATTCCAAGATACTTGATAAAAGAAGGGGCTAGTTTGACTCCCATTTAGGAGATAGCTTAAATTTTGAGAGTCTGCAAACTAAGAAGTTCACATTTAGAGGGGTTGATCTTAAATCCCAATAGTTTCCCAAAGAGCTTCATGTGCATAAATACTGAGGCTAGGTGAGCCGCCAGGTTAACCATGAATAAAAGCAAGCCGTCTGCAAATAGTGCGGTTTGTATGGGTTTTCTCTCAGAAAGAGTGTCATTCTGTAGATTACATGCTAGCAGTTCAATTGCTAAATTGAAGAGCAAACGTGACAGCGGGCACCCTTGTCGAGTTCCTATTTGCTGTGGAAATACAGAAGACCGTTGTTCTGGGAAATAAATAGCAACTTGGGGGTTTGAGTATATAGCCCTGATAAATTGTCTATAATTTCCCATAATTACAATGTTGTCCAGAACTAGCTCTTGCCAACGCCAGAGGCACCCTCCGGGTGAGAACTCAACGAACATTAGATAGTCCCGCCCTATCCCTTACAAACCCAACCTGTGCCAGACCTAGGAGTCTGGGAAGGAACCTCGGCAAGCGGTTAGCAACAGATCTTGATTAGTGAGACTGAGTGGTAAGATTGAGGTTGAAGTGGATCCTTATCTATTTTGGGTGGAACTCTGACGTAGACAATATTTGCTGTATATGGCACTTTTTTGATGTGTAGAATAGAGTTGAAATATGATAGGAGGGGCAGGGCAATGTGTGTTCTTAGTATTTTATATCCATCTGGATCCTGGGCCATGTGATTTTTTTTAATTGTGTGATCACTCTTCTGAGTTCCTCCAATGTAATATCCCCATTGACCGGTCCGAGCTGGTCATTACTGAGGGTGGGTGGAGAAAGAAATTGGAGGTTTAGGATACCTGCTGAAATGTCAAAATTGTCAGCATCGCTATATAAACTAGAGTAGAATTTCCTGAAAATGTCTAGGATCTGAGCGGGGTTGTAGTGTATTTTTTCCATTTGGTCTCTGAGCCTGGTGATAGGGTGTGTGCGTCCAAGACCACTTGCTAGATTTGCTGTTAGTCTCCCTGACTCCCTGAGCTATTAGTCAAATCCTGAGTGCAGCTGTCTCTTAATACAGGGATGGGTTCTCGAGTTAGTGGACTCGAATGTAGCCCTAATCCTTTTAGTTGCTTGTAAAATGTCTCATTACACGCCAGGAATGTAGGGAAGCATCAGATGAAATCTTTGCCCTTTAACATTAAAGCCAGAGGCACACTAATTGGCAGTGTGGTCAGATATGATAATTTGTTCTATCTCTACCAGGGAGACCCTGCACAGCAAGAGGAGACTCATAAGGAGTAGTAATGAGCGTTAGGGGCAATATTCGAATTCACAATATTTCGCTAATATTTTGTCGAATATATTCGCGAATTCGCAATTATTTTCTTGATTGCGAAAGGTGGCAATGTAATATTTGCGTAATGCGCGCAATACAGGCGTGGGTCACATTTGCTACATTTTCCAAGCTGCTAGAAGTTTCATGAGACTGGAGAAAATGGTTGGCACGGCAGAACATTAAATATGGTTTTATATGCAGATAGAGTGCTCCAATATATTCGTGATTGCGCTAATCGGCACTAATGATGTGAATATTTTGGCGCAATACGTGAAACTTCACATTTTAGCAGGTCTGACTACATATTACTGATTGGTGCACTAAGCATTGTTGTGACATCACAGCACTATGTCTGTAGCATGTATGTATGGACAGCAGAACCTATCAGCTACACTATATCAGGATATAAGCTACACTGACTATCTCCCACTATCTGTAATATATACATATATATATATATATATATAATGTAGCAAAAGAAGGCAGCACTCCAGTTTGCAGTAAAAAAGTGGACGGTTTATTCACTCATCAGCAACGTTTCAGCTCTCACATTGGAGCCTTTTTCCAGCTGAGTAACATGTGCAAAATTACATACATATATAGTGCAAGTAATTACCAAAATACAAATTAACCCATCATATAATAAAGTGCAAATGCATAAACATAATCATCACATTACAAATATAATCAGTGTATTGTCATAATTTGATATAGCAGCAATACAGACATAACCGTAAGAAAATTCATAATATAGTGGATGTGATATAAAATCACCAAACTGTCATAATGACCAATCAAATGTGAAGGTGAACAGGTGTGTTTAAACATGATATAACAATCAAAAAAAGATTAAAAACCTTTGAATGAGTCACTTGCGGCTGACAGGGCATGGTAGGAACTGTTGGCGTCCGGAAAGGAGCATGGCGCATGCGCCGCTCCAACCACTATCGCGAGATTCACTGAGGTAATGTGTGGTAAAACAACCACATCAAAGATGGCCACTTTGGAACAATGTTTAAGGGCGCATGCGCGTACCAATGCTACCGCCCATACGAGTTTGACAGACACAGATACAGTGTCCGAGCGCCGCAGTGTACAGCAGAAACAGCTGATCTATTCATCGGGGGCCGACGGGTCAACGTGGGTCACCAGTGAGATATCTGTACATGTGGGATGATGCGGTTGTCACACCGTTAGCATCCCACTGTACAGACTGCCAGCATATCCGCTCTATGTCCCTTATAGCCATACAGTAGACGATGTCCACTTGAAATCGGCCTGAAGGACACAGATAGAACTGCATCGGGGCTCATAGTATATATAAATGTATATAAAATAGGTCAATTGTACCCGTCTGTATAGGTGTCACCCCAGTCCCAAAGGGGGCTTGAGTCACACCATGGCACAGACCGGTACTGACCATAAATATTAATAGAACTTATTACAAGATTATGAAAAAAGGGGATCGCCAACATGTTCCTCCAGGCTTCGCCATACGTGAACATTCGAACTTTTATGCTTCAGAATAATTTCCTATAAAAAAAGAAAAAATATTTAATGTATAGCACATGTTGTTTTCCATATCAGTCATCAAATTGGGAGAGAACACACATAAATTCAATGACTAGACAACCCTAAACTCCACATTTAAACCTTGTGGCCTCAAAGTGCCAAGTGTGTAGATCCAATAAAGTTCACGCTTTTTCAATAACTTTATCCGATCCCCACCTCGCCTTGACAGAGATATTTGCTCCAAAATTCTAAACCGTAGGTCATCTTGTGTATGTTTAGCTTCAGTGAAGTGTTTGGACACTGGGAGATCCATTTTTTGTTTTCTAATTGAATACCTGTGTTGGTTGAGACGGGTTTTGACGTCCCAAGTGGTCTCACCAATATAAAGCAGACCACACGGGCACACCAACAAATAGATGACATAAGACGAATCACATGTTAAATATTGTTTGATCTTAACCCTGTGGCCCAGGGTAGGGTGCAAAAAAGAATCCCCTCTCAACATTAGTTTACAATTGATGCAGTTATAACAAGGATAACAGCCTTTGCGTGTGGAGCCAAAATAGCTCTCACATGTCTCCCTTGTGGATCCAATATCTGACTTCACCAGTTTATCACCTAAATTAGGGCTACGTCGGTATGAGCATAGAGGTGGCGATTTGAACTCCTGTACTTTCTCAAAATTGCTATTGAGAATTCGCCAGTGTTTTTTAATTATGGCAGCAATCTTACCACTATTGGTACTGAATTCTGATACAAAAGGGATTCTTGCCTGTGTGGACCTGTGCTCACCTAAACCTTCTCTGATGGTTTCTCTAGTAAGTGAATTGATTCTATTCAGTTGTTCTCGAATCAATTTTTTGGGATACCCACGTGTTTGAAATTTGGACCCCATTTCTTGTAATCTATTCTCCGCTGTTTCTGGATCTTGAACAATTTTTTTGACCCTGAGAAGCTGACTGAAAGGGAGAGACCTAATCATAGGTTTGGGATGATGGCTCTCATAACGTAACAGGGTGTTTTTATCTGTGGGTTTCACATATATATCCGTCACTAACCTGTCATTTTGTATGCCAACTTGTGTGTCCAAAAATTGCAAAGATGTCTCTGAATGGGTCAATGTAAACTTTACACTGGGATCAATGGTGTTTAAAAAGCTATGGAAAGCGATGAGGTCCTCCGTGGCGCCGACCCAAATCAGGAAAATGTCATCAATGTAACGCCACCACCCCAGCACATGGCTGAAGTGGTGGCTCACATAGACGACAGACTCCTCAAGATGTGACATGTAAAGATTTGCATAGGTCGGCGCCACGTTAGACCCCATCGCGGTCCCCCGTAACTGTAAAAAGAAGTCATCCTGAAACAGGAAATAATTTCTGGTTAGGATGAACCTCAACAAAGTGCTCAAAAATCGTTGACAGTCCTGACTATAGTTTGTTTTCTGTAAAACATGTTCAATAGCTTGTATGCCCAATTCGTGTTCAATCGAAGTATAGAGGCTTACTACATCGAAAGAGGCCACTAGTGCCCCCTTGGGGATGGAGAGACCACCGATCTTGGTCAAGAAGTCACTAGTGTCTCTGATGTATGATCTTGAGGATAGAGCAAACGGACGCAAAATTTTATCAAGAAAAATCGCTGCTTTACAGAACAGTGAGTCCATCCCCGAGACAATAGGACGTCCCGGGGGTGAAGTCAAAGACTTGTGTATCTTAGGCAAAGTGTATAGGATTGGCGTGGCAGGCTTATCACTATATAAAAAAGCAAAGATTTTTTCATCAATTATATCTTTCTCTTTAGCTGCAATTAATATCTCCTTGAGCTCCCTCAATAGCACAAATTTAGGATCATTATAGATTCTTTCATATACATCAGTATCTGCGAGTTGTTGTCTGATTTCGGCTACATAGGATCTGGTGTCCATGACCACAACCCCACCACCTTTGTCAGCAGACTTGATGGTGAGGTTGCGGTCCGAAGCCAGATCACTAAGTGCCTTTATCTCTGTTTTTGTCATATTAGCAAATTTAAGTGATTGTTGAGAGGTTTCTTGTTTGAGACTTTCAATATCGCGTTTGACCGCCAAACCAAAAGCCTCAATAGCAGGATGATCAATGGCTGGAGAAAAATCACTTTTAACATATAAATCCAAACTTTTCAAAGACAGCTCACTAACACTTGTATTTTCAGATGTAGGTCTGTCATGTTGTTCAGCAAACCATACTTTCAGTTTAATGTTACGCAGAAATCTCTGCAGATCAATTTCTAGGTCAAACCATTTGGTTGCATTTACAGGACAATATGACAGACCCTTATTCAGTACAGATAGTTGTGCAGTGCTCAAAGGTGTTGAAGAGATATTTACCACTATATCTTGCGTCTTAAAGTCCTGCCCTGTTGGGGCTGCACATTTTTCCCTTTTCCTTTGTTTGTGTTGTCTCCTACCCCCTCGGCGAGTTCTGCCGTTCCGGGGGTCCCCCCTAAAAAAGGTGTAGATGACGAAGCAGAATTAATGTCCAACTGTGACACTGTAACATTTTCCCGGGTGTTATGTCCCTGCGATTTCCTGGTGGTAGAAGGGGACCTGGATCCAAACTTCTCCCCTGGCATCCTCCGATTCCTCCTTTGATCTCCTTGCCAATTATACACAAAACCCGTGGCATAATCGTCCACGTCACGTGTCCATTTGCGACGTTTTTTGCTCTGTAGTTCTCCCCGAAATTTATCAAGATGTAACACGCTGTTGGACATATACGCATCAAAATCATCTGTGGATAACACAGTTTTCAGTTTGTCTGTCAATTCAGATAATGTCCCTTGTACTATTGCTTTTTCTTTCTGTAGAAATTCTACATTTAGCAGAATAATGTCGAATGCATATTTATTTGAGATTTGAACAAATCTGGCACAAAAATCGGCGTTGTTGATAAAGAGGTCGGGTCTCAAATGAGAGCGCATCCCTCTGGGGATCCTATGTGCAATGTGATATTCACTTAAGGTGACAAGGTGTAGTTCCAGACTAATTAAACGTTTACTTTCATTTTCTAGTTTCCTTTTGATGTCAGTAGCAGAGATTGTGGATAAAAAGGTAACGTCTCTCACCGAATCATGTAATATTCTGTCTTCATCTTCAGGCGTATAGGAAAACACATCCGAGTTTGTACATCCAATAGTATGATCCATGTTGTAGGTGCTTGGCTTCCTAGGGTCCAGATATATAAAAGAAAAAGAAAGAAAGCAGCACACAAAAAATGAACGGGTGCAAAAAAATCCTCCCAGGAGACCTGCGACCAAGATCCCAAATGTAGATAATGTAGCAAAAGAAGGCAGCACTCCAGTTTGCAGTAAAAAAGTGGACGGTTTATTCACTCATCAGCAACGTTTCAGCTCTCACATTGGAGCCTTTTTCCAGCTGAGTAACATGTGCAAAATTACATACATATATAGTGCAAGTAATTACCAAAATACAAATTAACCCATCATATAATAAAGTGCAAATGCATAAACATAATCATCACATTACAAATATAATCAGTGTATTGTCATAATTTGATATAGCAGCAATACAGACATAACCGTAAGAAAATTCATAATATAGTGGATGTGATATAAAATCACCAAACTGTCATAATGACCAATCAAATGTGAAGGTGAACAGGTGTGTTTAAACATGATATAACAATCAAAAAAAAATTAAAAACCTTTGAATGAGTCACTTGCGGCTGACAGGGCATGGTAGGAACTGTTGGCGTCCGGAAAGGAGCATGGCGCATGCGCCGCTCCAACCACTATCGCGAGATTCACTGAGGTAATGTGTGGTAAAACAACCACATCAAAGATGGCCACTTTGGAACAATGTTTAAGGGCGCATGCGCGTACCAATGCTACCGCCCATACGAGTTTGACAGACACAGATACAGTGTCCGAGCGCCGCAGTGTACAGCAGAAACAGCTGATCTATTCATCGGGGGCCGACGGGTCAACGTGGGTCACCAGTGAGATATCTGTACATGTGGGATGATGCGGTTGTCACACCGTTAGCATCCCACTGTCCAGACTGCCAGCATATCCGCTCTATGTCCCTTATAGCCATACAGTAGACGATGTCCACTTGAAATCGGCCTGAAGGACACAGATAGAACTGCATCGGGGCTCA
This sequence comes from Bufo bufo, assembly GCF_905171765.1. Lineage (NCBI taxonomy): Eukaryota > Metazoa > Chordata > Amphibia > Anura > Bufonidae > Bufo > Bufo bufo. The sequence continues at coordinate 622,486,900 of NC_053391.1, forward strand.
TAGTATATATAGATGTATATAGAATAGGTCAACTGTACCCGTCTGTATAGGTGTCACCCCAGTCCCAAAGGGGGCTTGAGTCACACCATGGCACAGACCGGTACTGACCATAAATATTAATAGAACTTATTACAAGATTATGAAAAAAGGGGATCGCCAACATGTTCCTCCAGGCTTCGCCATACGTGAACATTCGAACTTTTATGCTTCAGAATAATTTCCTATAAAAAATGTTACTCAGCTGGAAAAAGGCTCCAATGTGAGAGCTGAAACGTTGCTGATGAGTGAATAAACCGTCCACTTTTTTACTGCAAACTGGAGTGCTGCCTTCTTTTGCTACATTATCTACATTTGGGATCTTGGTCGCAGGTCTCCTGGGAGGATTTTTTTGCACCCGTTCATTTTTTGTGTGCTGCTTTCTTTCTTTTTCTTTTATATATCTGGACCCTAGGAAGCCAAGCACCTACAACATGGATCATACTATTGGATGTACAAACTCGGATGTGTTTTCCTATACGCCTGAAGATGAAGACAGAATATTACATGATTCGGTGAGAGACGTTACCTTTTTATCCACAATCTCTGCTACTGACATCAAAAGGAAACTAGAAAATGAAAGTAAACGTTTAATTAGTCTGGAACTACACCTTGTCACCTTAAGTGAATATCACATTGCACATAGGATCCCCAGAGGGATGCGCTCTCATTTGAGACCCGACCTCTTTATCAACAACGCCGATTTTTGTGCCAGATTTGTTCAAATCTCAAATAAATATGCATTCGACATTATTCTGCTAAATGTAGAATTTCTACAGAAAGAAAAAGCAATAGTACAAGGGACATTATCTGAATTGACAGACAAACTGAAAACTGTGTTATCCACAGATGATTTTGATGCGTATATGTCCAACAGCGTGTTACATCTTGATAAATTTCGGGGAGAACTACAGAGCAAAAAACGTCGCAAATGGACACGTGACGTGGACGATTATGCCACGGGTTTTGTGTATAATTGGCAAGGAGATCAAAGGAGGAATCGGAGGATGCCAGGGGAGAAGTTTGGATCCAGGTCCCCTTCTACCACCAGGAAATCGCAGGGACATAACACCCGGGAAAATGTTACAGTGTCACAGTTGGACATTAATTCTGCTTCGTCATCTACACCTTTTTTAGGGGGGACCCCCGGAACGGCAGAACTCGCCGAGGGGGTAGGAGACAACACAAACAAAGGAAAAGGGAAAAATGTGCAGCCCCAACAGGGCAGGACTTTAAGACGCAAGATATAGTGGTAAATATCTCTTCAACACCTTTGAGCACTGCACAACTATCTGTACTGAATAAGGGTCTGTCATATTGTCCTGTAAATGCAACCAAATGGTTTGACCTAGAAATTGATCTGCAGAGATTTCTGCGTAACATTAAACTGAAAGTATGGTTTGCTGAACAACATGACAGACCTACATCTGAAAATACAAGTGTTAGTGAGCTGTCTTTGAAAAGTTTGGATTTATATGTTAAAAGTGATTTTTCTCCAGCCATTGATCATCCTGCTATTGAGGCTTTTGGTTTGGCGGTCAAACGCGATATTGAAAGTCTCAAACAAGAAACCTCTCAACAATCACTTAAATTTGCTAATATGACAAAAACAGAGATAAAGGCACTTAGTGATCTGGCTTCGGACCGCAACCTCACCATCAAGTCTGCTGACAAAGGTGGTGGGGTTGTGGTCATGGACACCAGATCCTATGTAGCCGAAATCAGACAACAACTCGCAGATACTGATGTATATGAAAGAATCTATAATGATCCTAAATTTGTGCTATTGAGGGAGCTCAAGGAGATATTAATTGCAGCTAAAGAGAAAGATATAATTGATGAAAAAATCTTTGCTTTTTTATATAGTGATAAGCCTGCCACGCCAATCCTATACACTTTGCCTAAGATACACAAGTCTTTGACTTCACCCCCGGGACGTCCTATTGTCTCGGGGATGGACTCACTGTTCTGTAAAGCAGCGATTTTTCTTGATAAAATTTTGCGTCCGTTTGCTCTATCCTCAAGATCATACATCAGAGACACTAGTGACTTCTTGACCAAGATCGGTGGTCTCTCCATCCCCAAGGGGGCACTAGTGGCCTCTTTCGATGTAGTAAGCCTCTATACTTCGATTGAACACGAATTGGGCATACAAGCTATTGAACATGTTTTACAGAAAACAAACTATAGTCAGGACTGTCAACGATTTTTGAGCACTTTGTTGAGGTTCATCCTAACCAGAAATTATTTCCTGTTTCAGGATGACTTCTTTTTACAGTTACGGGGGACCGCGATGGGGTCTAACGTGGCGCCGACCTATGCAAATCTTTACATGTCACATCTTGAGGAGTCTGTCGTCTATGTGAGCCACCACTTCAGCCATGTGCTGGGGTGGTGGCGTTACATTGATGACATTTTCCTGATTTGGGTCGGCGCCACGGAGGACCTCATCGCTTTCCATAGCTTTTTAAACACCATTGATCCCAGTGTAAAGTTTACATTGACCCATTCAGAGACATCTTTGCAATTTTTGGACACACAAGTTGGCATACAAAATGACAGGTTAGTGACGGATATATATGTGAAACCCACAGATAAAAACACCCTGTTACGTTATGAGAGCCATCATCCCAAACCTATGATTAGGTCTCTCCCTTTCAGTCAGCTTCTCAGGGTCAAAAAAATTGTTCAAGATCCAGAAACAGCGGAGAATAGATTACAAGAAATGGGGTCCAAATTTCAAACACGTGGGTATCCCAAAAAATTGATTCGAGAACAACTGAATAGAATCAATTCACTTACTAGAGAAACCATCAGAGAAGGTTTAGGTGAGCACAGGTCCACACAGGCAAGAATCCCTTTTGTATCAGAATTCAGTACCAATAGTGGTAAGATTGCTGCCATAATTAAAAAACACTGGCGAATTCTCAATAGCAATTTTGAGAAAGTATAGGAGTTCAAATCGCCACCTCTATGCTCATACCGACGTAGCCCTAATTTAGGTGATAAACTGGTGAAGTCAGATATTGGATCCACAAGGGAGACATGTGAGAGCTACTTTGGCTCCACACGCAAAGGCTGTTATCCTTGTTATAACTGCATCAATTGTAAACTAATGTTGAGAGGGGATTCTTTTTTGCACCCTACCCTGGGCCACAGGGTTAAGATCAAACAATATTTAACATGTGATTCGTCTTATGTCATCTATTTGTTGGTGTGCCCGTGTGGTCTGCTTTATATTGGTGAGACCACTTGGGACGTCAAAACCCGTCTCAACCAACACAGGTATTCAATTAGAAAACAAAAAATGGATCTCCCAGTGTCCAAACACTTCACTGAAGCTAAACATACACAAGATGACCTACGGTTTAGAATTTTGGAGCAAATATCTCTGTCAAGGCGAGGTGGGGATCGGATAAAGTTATTGAAAAAGCGTGAACTTTATTGGATCTACACACTTGGCACTTTGAGGCCACAAGGTTTAAATGTGGAGTTTAGGGTTGTCTAGTCATTGAATTTATGTGTGTTCTCTCCCAATTTGATGACTCATATGGAAAACAACATGTGCTATACATTAAATATTTTTTCTTTTTTTATAGGAAATTATTCTGAAGCATAAAAGTTCGAATGTTCACGTATGGCGAAGCCTGGAGGAACATGTTGGCGATCCCCTTTTTTCATAATCTTGTAATAAGTTCTATTAATATTTATGGTCAGTACCGGTCTGTGCCATGGTGTGACTCAAGCCCCCTTTGGGACTGGGGTGACACCTATACAGACGGGTACAGTTGACCTATTCTATATACATTTATATATACTATGAGCCCCGATGCAGTTCTATCTGTGTCCTTCAGGCCGATTTCAAGTGGACATCGTCTACTGTATGGCTATAAGGGACATAGAGCGGATATGCTGGCAGTCTGGACAGTGGGATGCTAACGGTGTGACAACCGCATCATCCCACATGTACAGATATCTCACTGGTGACCCACGTTGACCCGTCGGCCCCCGATGAATAGATCAGCTGTTTCTGCTGTACACTGCGGCGCTCGGACACTGTATCTGTGTCTGTCAAACTCGTATGGGCGGTAGCATTGGTACGCGCATGCGCCCTTAAACATTGTTCCAAAGTGGCCATCTTTGATGTGGTTGTTTTACCACACATTACCTCAGTGAATCTCGCGATAGTGGTTGGAGCGGCGCATGCGCCATGCTCCTTTCCGGACGCCAACAGTTCCTACCATGCCCTGTCAGCCGCAAGTGACTCATTCAAAGGTTTTTAATCTTTTTTGATTGTTATATCATGTTTAAACACACCTGTTCACCCTCACATTTGATTGGTCATTATGACAGTTTGGTGATTTTATATCACATCCACTATATTATGAATTTTCTTACGGTTATGTCTGTATTGCTGCTATATCAAATTATGACAATACACTGATTATATTTGTAATGTGATGATTATGTTTATGCATTTGCACTTTATTATATGATGGGTTAATTTGTATTTTGGTAATTACTTGCACTATATATGTATGTAATTTTGCACATGTTACTCAGCTGGAAAAAGGCTCCAATGTGAGAGCTGAAACGTTGCTGATGAGTGAATAAACCGTCCACTTTTTTACTGCAAACTGGAGTGCTGCCTTCTTTTGCTACATTATCTACATTTGGGATCTTGGTCGCAGGTCTCCTGGGAGGATTTTTTTGCACCCGTTCATTTTTTGTGTGCTGCTTTCTTTCTTTTTCTTTTATATATATATATATATATATATATATATATATAGATATATATATATATACACTGCTCAAAAAAAATAAAGGGAACACTTAAACAACACAATTTAACTCCAAGTCAATCACACTTCTGTGAAATCAAACTGTCCACTTAGGAAGCAACACTGAGTGACAATCAATTTCACATGCTGTTGTCATGGGTGTAGGAACCCCCAAAAATCTGGGGGGGGGACAGCATTTTTGCTCGCCGGGTATATTCTTATTCAGTAAACTGCGAGTTGTTTATATCGTTAAATTTTAAGTGTGTGTGTGTGTGAACGCCCCCCCCCCCCCACACACACTTACAGTTCTGAAGACTCAGGGGTGCTGGCTGGCTTGGCCTCAGGGGTGCTGGCTGGCTTGGCCGGGCAGAAGGAGTGTGGGAGACTGTGAGGCCTTTTTCTCCAAGCTGCTCCGGATCAGTGCTCTGGGCAGCTCGGCTCCTGGCTGGAAGTGGGCACAATAAGAGAAAAATATTTTTCATTACACCTCAGGTCAGACCACCAATCAGACCCCCAATGTTAATCAGACCTCAGCTAACAGCCCCAATAAGATCCCCAATGTTAATAAGACCTCAGATCACACCTCAGCTCAGACCCCAATATGAATGACCCCCAATCAGACTTCAGATAAGAGCCCCAGTGCCTCTCATCAGCCCCCCAGTGACTCTCATCAGCCCCCAGTGCCTCTCATAAGCCAGTAATAACAGCTCCCCCAATCATGTGCCAGTAATAACAGCCCCCCAATTATGTGCCAGTAATAACAGCCCCCCCAAATCATGTGCCAATAATAACAGCCCCCCCAATCATGTGCCAGTAATAGCCCCCCAATCATGTGCCAGTACTAGCCCCCCAATCATGTGCCAGTAATATCCCCCCCAATCATGTGCCAGTAATAGCCCCCAGTAATAGCCCCCCCAATCATGTGCCAGTAATAGCTCCCCCCAATCATGTGCCAGTAATAGCCCCCCCAATCAAGTGCCAGTAATAGCCCCCCAATCAAGTGGCAGTAATAGCCCCCCAATCAAGTGCCAGTAATAGGCCCCCCCCAATAATGTGGCAGTAAAACAAAGTATTGCATATATATATAAAAAAAAATAATTAACACTTATACTTACCTCTTTAGAGCGATGCAGGCCTCTTCTGGCCTGTCACTGTGTCCCGACTCCAGCTCTGTACGGCTCAGGCGGATCGCGCTGCCCTTCCGGCCTCTGATAGGCTGCCGGCCTAGTAGTGCCGGCAGCCTATCAGAGGAACAGGAAAGGGACACACCTCCCTGCCCTGCTCCTCCGCAGCCTTCTGTTTGTATCGCTGTCCTGAGGACGGCGATACAAACAGATCACCATGGAGATGAGCGCTTCGCTTCAACAATGGAAGCGCTCACAGTGCTCCAGACTAAAAAAAATACCTAGTAGCCATTGGCTCCTGAACTGAAAAACTTCCAAATCAAATTTTTAGTCGCCAAATCGAAACCGAATCAAAATGTTGGTATCGTGACAACGCTACGCCGATCAGATCGGCGTATGGTTGTTTTGATACCAAAATTTTGATTCGCTTTCGTCACCATAAAAAAGTATTGCGATACTCAATACCGCGCAAAAAAAACACCAAAAAAAAAAGCAGCGTGCATTTCACATTTTATGAAACATTCGGCCCATAATAGAACAGTCCTATCCTATTTTTTGGGGTGACAAGGTGACTAAAAAATGGTGAATGCTCACCGCATAGGAGATATTTTTTAATAATTTAATAGTTTGGACAGCGCTATGTAATATGTTTATTTATTGTTTATATATTTTATATGTAAAATTGGGAAAGGGGGGATTTAAACTTAATATTTTAGGGTACTTTCATACTAGCGTTTTTCTTTTCCAGCATAGAGTTCCGTCCTAGGGGCTCTATACCGGAAAATAACTGATCAGGCATATCCCCATGCATTCTGAATGGAGAGCAATCCGTTCAGTTTGCATCAGGATGTCTTCAGTTCAGTTATTTTGACTGATCAGGCAAAAGATAAAACCTTAGCATGTTACGGTTTTATCTCCGGCGAAAAAAACTGAAGATTTGCCTGAATGCCGGATCCAGCATTTTTCCCCATAGGAATGTATTAGTGCCAGATCTGGCATTCAAAATACCAGAATGCACCCACACTAAATCCGGACCCATTCACTTCTATGGGGCTGTGCACATGAGCGGTGATTTTCACGCATCACTTGTGCATTGCGTGAAAATCGCAGCATGCTCTATGTTGTGCGTTTTTCACGCAACGCAGGCCCCATAGAATTTAATGGGGCTTGTGAAAATCGCAAGCAAGTGCGGATGCGGTGCGATTTTCACGCATGGTTGCTAGGATGACAGTCTATTCACTGTATTATTTTCCCTTATAACATGGTTATAAGGGGAAATAATAGCATTCTGAATACAGAAGGCTTGGTAGAAGGTCAATATAATAAACATTGGTGGCGCAGTGCGCCCCCCCAACACCCCAGTATGATAAACATTGGTGGCGCAGTGCGCCCTCCCAACACCCCAGTATAATAAACATTGGTGGCGCAGTGCGCCCCCCCAACACCCCAGTATAATAAACATTGGTGGCGCAGTGCGCCCCCCCCCCAATATAATAAACATTGGCGCAGTGCGCCCCCCCATATAATAAACATTGGTGGTGCAGTGCGCCCCCCAACACCCCAGTATAATAAATATTGGTGGCGCAGTGCGCCCCCCCAATATAATAAGCATTGGCACACAGTGCGCCCCCCCAATATAATAAACATTGGTGGTGCAGTGCGCCCCCCCAACACCCCAGTATAATAAACATTGGTGGCGCAGTGCGCCCCCCCTCAATATAATAAACATTGGTGGCGCAGTGGGCAGTGCCAATGAGGGTTAAAAAATAAAAAATGAAAAAATTATTAACTCACCTCCTCCAATTGATTGTCTCCTGTTCTTTCTTCAGGACCTGTCAAAGGACCTGTGGTGACATCACTGTGCTCATCACATGCAGGGCCGTCTTTGCCGCAGGGCAAAAGGGGCAGCTGCCCCGGGCCCAGTTGCCCCAGTTGGGGGCCCAAGGGAGCTCCATTTCCCGACTCCCATTCACTAGTCACTAAGTTAAAACATTCGGGGCCTGGGCCCCTGATGTTTTGTCCCAGGCCCCGAATGTCCTGCCTGCCTGCTAGATACAACTGTATTGCCCTACACAGAACGGCAATACAATTGAATCTAATATACACTGTCTGGGAAGAGGTGAAGGACCTGTGGTGACATCATAGGTCATGTGATCAGCAAAACAGGTTGTGATAGGATGACCTGGATGATGTCACCATCATGTGACCAGTGCAGGATTGGACCCGAGTGCAGAGGAGAAGGAGCCTAATGCTGATGTCTGTACATGAGGAGAGGTAAGTTAAGGGAGAGGCAGAGCAATGCTGGGAGTTGTAGTTATTTAACTAGGATGTATGTTAGGGCTGAAGGGAGGGATGTTATTGACATGGAACTGTGTGCTTGAGGTGGCTGGGGGAGGGAGTGATGTTATTTACATGGGAATGTATGTTGAATGTGGATGGTGGGGAATGATGTTTATGTACATGGTACTTAATGTTTAGGCTACGTTCACACTTGGGTTTGGGGATCCGCTTGTGAGATCCGTTTCAAGGCTCTCACAAGCAGCCCCAAATGCATCAGTTGACCCCAATGCATTCTGAATGGATCCAGATCCATTCAGAATGCATTCGTTCGGCTCCGTACGGCCCCCGTTCCGTTTTGGAGGCGGACCCCAAAGTGGTGCAAGCAGCGTTTTTGTGTCCGCATGGCCTTGCGGAGCCAAACGGATCCGTCCTGACTTACAATGTAAGTCAATGGGGACCGATCCCTTTGCATTGACACAAAATGGTGCAATTGTAAACGGATCCGTCCCCCATTGACTTTCAATGTAAGTCAGGACGGATCCGTATTGGGACTTAGAAATTCAAATCTAATACAAACGAATCGGTCCTGAACGGATGCATTCGTTTGTATTATCGGTGCGGATCCGTCCTGTACAAGTACAGGACAGATCCGCACGAACGCAAGTGTGAAAGTAGCCTTGGCCGGGCAGAAGGAGTGTGGGAGACTGTGAGGCCTTTTTCTCCAAGCTGCTCCGGATCAGTGCTCTGGGCAGCTCGGCTCCTGGCTGGAAGTGGGCACAATAAGAGAAAAATATTTTTCATTACACCTCAGGTCAGACCACCAATCAGACCCCCAATGTTAATCAGACCTCAGCTAACAGCCCCAATAAGATCCCCAATGTTAATAAGACCTCAGATCACACCTCAGCTCAGACCCCAATATGAATGACCCCCAATCAGACTTCAGATAAGAGCCCCAGTGCCTCTCATCAGCCCCCCAGTGACTCTCATCAGCCCCCAGTGCCTCTCATAAGCCAGTAATAACAGCTCCCCCACTCATGTGCCAGTAATAACAGCCCCCCAATTATGTGCCAGTAATAACAGCCCCCCCAAATCATGTGCCAATAATAACAGCCCCCCCAATCATGTGCCAGTAATAGCCCCCCAATCATGTGCCAGTACTAGCCCCCCAATCATGTGCCAGTAATATCCCCCCCAATCATGTGCCAGTAATAGCCCCCAGTAATAGCCCCCCCAATCATGTGCCAGTAATAGCTCCCCCCAATCATGTGCCAGTAATAGCCCCCCCAATCAAGTGCCAGTAATAGCCCCCCAATCAAGTGGCAGTAATAGCCCCCCAATCAAGTGCCAGTAATAGGCCCCCCCCAATAATGTGGCAGTAAAACAAAGTATTGCATATATATATAAAAAAAAATAATTAACACTTATACTTACCTCTTTAGAGCGATGCAGGCCTCTTCTGGCCTGTCACTGTGTCCCGACTCCAGCTCTGTACGGCTCAGGCGGATCGCGCTGCCCTTCCGGCCTCTGATAGGCTGCCGGCCTAGTAGTGCCGGCAGCCTATCAGAGGAACAGGAAAGGGACACACCTCCCTGCCCTGCTCCTCCGCAGCCTTCTGTTTGTATCGCTGTCCTGAGGACGGCGATACAAACAGATCACCATGGAGATGAGCGCTTCGCTTCAACAATGGAAGCGCTCACAGTGCTCCAGACTAAAAAAAATACCTAGTAGCCATTGGCTCCTGAACTGAAAAACTTCCAAATCAAATTTTTAGTCGCCAAATCGAAACCGAATCAAAATGTTGGTATCGTGACAACGCTACGCCGATCAGATCGGCGCATGGTTGTTTTGATACCAAAATTTTGATTCGCTTTCGTCACCATAAAAAAGTATTGCGATACTCAATACCGCGCAAAAAAAACACCAAAAAAAAAAGCAGCGTGCATTTCACATTTTATGAAACATTCGGCCCATAATAGAACAGTCCTATCCTATTTTTTGGGGTGACAAGGTGACTAAAAAATGGTGAATGCTCACCGCATAGGAGATATTTTTTAATAATTTAATAGTTTGGACAGCGCTATGTAATATGTTTATTTATTGTTTATATATTTTATATGTAAAATTGGGAAAGGGGGGATTTAAACTTAATATTTTAGGGTACTTTCAGACTAGCGTTTTTCTTTTCCAGCATAGACTTCCGTCCTAGGGGCTCTATACCGGAAAATAACTGATCGGGCATATCCCCATGCATTCCGAATAGAGAGTAATCCATTCAGTTTGCATCAGGATGTCTTCAGTTCAGTTATTTTGACTGATCAGGCAAAAGATAAAACCTTAGCATGTTACGGTTTTATCTCCGGCGAAAAAAACTGAAGATTTGCCTGAATGCCGGATCCAGCATTTTTCCCCATAGGAATGTATTAGTGCCAGATCTGGCATTCAAAATACCAGAATGCACCCACACTAAATCCGGACCCATTCACTTCTATGGGGCTGTGCACATGAGCGGTGATTTTCACGCATCACTTGTGCATTGCGTGAAAATCGCAGCATGCTCTATGTTGTGCGTTTTTCACGCAACGCAGGCCCCATAGAATTTAATGGGGCTTGTGAAAATCGCAAGCAAGTGCGGATGCGGTGCGATTTTCACGCATGGTTGCTAGGATGACAGTCTATTCACTGTATTATTTTCCCTTATAACATGGTTATAAGGGGAAATAATAGCATTCTGAATACAGAAGGCTTGGTAGAAGGTCAATATAATAAACATTGGTGGCGCAGTGCGCCCCCCCAACACCCCAGTATGATAAACATTGGTGGCGCAGTGCGCCCTCCCAACACCCCAGTATAATAAACATTGGTGGCGCAGTGCGCCCCCCCAACACCCCAGTATAATAAACATTGGTGGCGCAGTGCGCCCCCCCCCCAATATAATAAACATTGGCGCAGTGCGCCCCCCCATATAATAAACATTGGTGGTGCAGTGCGCCCCCCAACACCCCAGTATAATAAATATTGGTGGCGCAGTGCGCCCCCCCAATATAATAAGCATTGGCACACAGTGCGCCCCCCCAATATAATAAACATTGGTGGTGCAGTGCGCCCCCCCAACACCCCAGTATAATAAACATTGGTGGCGCAGTGCGCCCCCCCTCAATATAATAAACATTGGTGGCGCAGTGGGCAGTGCCAATGAGGGTTAAAAAATAAAAAATGAAAAAATTATTAACTCACCTCCTCCAATTGATTGTCTCCTGTTCTTTCTTCAGGACCTGTCAAAGGACCTGTGGTGACATCACTGTGCTCATCACATGCAGGGCCGTCTTTGCCGCAGGGCAAAAGGGGCAGCTGCCCCGGGCCCAGTTGCCCCAGTTGGGGGCCCAAGGGAGCTCCATTTCCCGACTCCCATTCACTAGTCACTAAGTTAAAACATTCGGGGCCTGGGCCCCTGATGTTTTGTCCCAGGCCCCGAATGTCCTGCCTGCCTGCTAGATACAACTGTATTGCCCTACACAGAACGGCAATACAATTGAATCTAATATACACTGTCTGGGAAGAGGTGAAGGACCTGTGGTGACATCATAGGTCATGTGATCAGCAAAACAGGTTGTGATAGGATGACCTGGATGATGTCACCATCATGTGACCAGTGCAGGATTGGACCCGAGTGCAGAGGAGAAGGAGCCTAATGCTGATGTCTGTACATGAGGAGAGGTAAGTTAAGGGAGAGGCAGAGCAATGCTGGGAGTTGTAGTTATTTAACTAGGATGTATGTTAGGGCTGAAGGGAGGGATGTTATTGACATGGAACTGTGTGCTTGAGGTGGCTGGGGGAGGGAGTGATGTTATTTACATGGGAATGTATGTTGAATGTGGATGGTGGGGAATGATGTTTATGTACATGGTACTTAATGTTTAGGCTACGTTCACACTTGGGTTTGGGGATCCGCTTGTGAGATCCGTTTCAAGGCTCTCACAAGCAGCCCCAAATGCATCAGTTGACCCCAATGCATTCTGAATGGATCCAGATCCATTCAGAATGCATTCGTTCGGCTCCGTACGGCCCCCGTTCCGTTTTGGAGGCGGACCCCAAAGTGGTGCAAGCAGCGTTTTTGTGTCCGCATGGCCTTGCGGAGCCAAACGGATCCGTCCTGACTTACAATGTAAGTCAATGGGGACCGATCCCTTTGCATTGACACAAAATGGTGCAATTGTAAACGGATCCGTCCCCCATTGACTTTCAATGTAAGTCAGGACGGATCCGTATTGGGACTTAGAAATTCAAATCTAATACAAACGAATCGGTCCTGAACGGATGCATTCGTTTGTATTATCGGTGCGGATCCGTCCTGTACAAGTACAGGACAGATCCGCACGAACGCAAGTGTGAAAGTAGCCTTAGGGGGTGATGTTTACATGGGATTGTGCGTTGGAGGCGGCTGGGGAGGAGATGATGTTATTTACATGGGACTGTATGGTGGAGGGAGGATTATAACTGCAGGGGGCACTGCAGATCCAGGGGACATTATAGGCGGTCTTATTACTACTGGGGGCTCTATAGGAGGGTCTTATAGATCCGCCTTTTTTCTACTAGGCGCACTATGGGGGCCTTATTACTATTGAGGGGTCTGTAGGGAGCTTTATTACCACTGGGGGAACAATAGGGGGCCTTATTTCTACTGGGGACTCTGTGAGGGTATTATTAATATGGGAGGGCTCTTCTAATAATGGGGGCATTGTTGAGGAGCATTATCACGGTTGGGGCAGTGTTACTAATGAGGGAATTCTAGAAGGGAATTACTATTGGTGGGACTATGAGGAGCACTATTACTATGGGGGGCAGTAATGTTTCTTCAGGATAGTATTTGGGGGTATTGGGGGGGGGGCAGGGGCATAACTAAAGGCTCGTGGGCTCCAGTGCAACAGTTCAGCTTGGGCACCCCTTCCCTCAGTGCTTTGTGTGTCTTCTTATGCGGCACAAGTGTCTTTGGGCCCCTTCAGGCTCCTGGGCCTGGTAGCGACTGCTACCTCTGCACCCCCTATAGCTACACCCCTGGGGGGGGGGGGGGGGGGTACAGCAAGCAGCAGGATAACACTGTGGGGACTCCAGTTGGGGGATAATGATAGAATGTGAGGAAGCTAAGATGTCTGTGTGTCACACTCTGCAGAGACGAGGCAGCTGAGAGAAGTTGTCCAGACCGAGTGGAGAAGATGATGAGACAGAAGATCTACAGAGAGGATGATGACAGAGAGGAGACGTCACCTGGAGGCCCTGGACGTGACAGGTAAGTGCTGCTGTATAGCAAGTACCGCAAAGTGCGGGGGGGGGGGGGGGGGCGGGATCCAGGGGGCCCAAGTAAATTCTTGCCCAGGTTCCAATCAATATTAAAGACGGCCCTGATCACATGATACATAACATGATCCATCACCATGGTAATGGACCATGTGATGAGCTCAGTGACGTCACCACAGGTCCTGAAGAAAGAACAGGAGACCAGCAGCTACGCGATCAACTGGAGGAGGTGAGTTAATTTTTTTTATTATTTTTTAACCCTCATTGGCACTTCCCACTGAGCCACCAATGTTTCTTATACTGGGGTGTTGGGAGGGGGGTGGGCGCACTGTGCCACCAACGTTTCTTATACAAATACAGGAGGCGGGTGCCGAAATCAAATAGCCGGCACCCGACCTCTGTGACAGGGAGCTGCGATCAGCGGCAGTTAACCCCTCAGGTACCCCACCTGAAGGGTTAACTCAACTGCCGCTGATCGCAGCTCCCTGTCACAGAGGTCGGGTGTCGGCTATTTGATTCCAGCACCCGCCTCCTGTATTTGTATTAACAGGTCAGTTATCTTCATTAGTGGCGCATTGGCCACAGCCCCTCCCCTCCTCCTCCCGTCTCTCTTCTTATTGGCAGCGGCGGGGGCAGCAGCACAGGAGGGAGGGAGAGACTTCTCCACTGCGCTGCTGAATAGAACATCGGCGGCGGGGCAGAGAACTATCATCTCCAGCCCTGGCTCATCTCAGTGCCTGCCCCGCCGCCGCACACATTGCCCCGCTGCCGCTGGGGGGGGATTTGATCATACCTGTCCCCCCCGCATTATTTCCTGGGGGGGATCCGTCCCCCCCGCTTCCTACGCCCATGGCTGTTGTGCAAATGGGATAGACAACAGGTGGAAATTATAGGCAATTAGCATGAGTGGTAGCATGAGTCGGAGTCTACAACCCACACAAGTGGCTCAGGTAGTGCAGCTTATCCAGGATGGCACATCAATGCGAGCTGTGGCAAGAAGGTTTGCTGTGTCTGTCAGCGTAGTGTCCAGAGCATGGAGGCGCTACCAGGAGACAGGCCAGTACATCAGGAGACGTGGAGGAGGCCGTAGGAGGGCAACAACCCAGCAGCAGGACCGCTACCTCCGCCTTTGTGCAAGGAGGAACAGGAGGAGCACTGCCAGAGCCCTGCAAAATGACCTCCAGCAGGCCCAAAATAAGTGTTTCAGAGACAGCACACCAATGCAGCAGGATAGCTTTGTATTCAACCTTTATTTACCAGTGGTATAATCTCGGTACAATCTCAAGACATTTATTGCTATTTGCAACGTTTTGGGCCCATTCGGTGCCCTTTGTCAAGCTATAAATGCAAAGATAAACACAGAACAATACAATTAAAAAAGAGAAAGGTTCATATAAACATCAGTGGAAATTCATATACATATCGATTCACATGAAATATTTCATATTATCACTCTTTAACAAGTGAGAGCTCATCCAAAAGGCTATCAGTAGTTCATCTGTTATTTTAATACATAGATACTTCATGTCATCCAAGGGAGTCATAGCTAGTGTGCAAGTATTGATCCTCTGTCAATTAAACACATGATTTTATATCAATTTAAACACATGATTTTATATCAATTTAAACACATGATTTTATATCAATTTAAACACATGATTTAATGGTAGACACCGCCGTGGACATCAGTTCCTCCGTCGTCCAACATGCGTATGAGGCACTGGCGTCAGTCAGTTATTTCATAAAGAAAGAGAGCGGTTGTGTACTAGCATCAAAAGTAACATAATTGGGGTGCCATTGGAGAGAGATGTTCCAATTATAGTTTGTGAGCAATATTTCCAACATACATAAGTTACGACATGATTAGGAGCAAACATAACATGATTAGAATAGAGAGCCAGAGAGCCGAAACCTGATTGGGGTAGAGAACGCAATATAAAACTGCAGTGGCAGGCTCAATACATGATTACGGTGAGATATTAGTTACAGGACCATGGTCTCAAGGTTAAGGGCGTTGCCCAGATTATCTTGTCACACAATAAGCCCTTGTATTCACCCTGGGCGGGGGGGTTTGAAATGTCATGTAAGAAAGCAAGAACCAGTAGCACAAATGAGGGCTGTAAGGACACTGGTATAGTGGCAGCAGCAGTCCGGTTTCAGAGCCTACGTGCCGGTATCGTGTATTACACACAATATAAGTCTAAGCATCAGTGCATTAGTGTATCATACCTGGATGGCCGGTCTCAGTGTTTCCACGGCGTGCGGTGCATGTGGAGCACGCCGTGGTGTTTTATTTGGAGTCAACGCCGGACATCCGGCGGTGGCCAGCGTGTGTGGAGGGCGGAGCTACGCTGCGTAGCCGGCATGTGTGAGGAGGGTGGAGCTGCGGTGCGCAGCGACTTGGCGCATGCGCACTACCCCTGTATGCCAGCGGTGCCATCTTGTCTCCTGGCATTCAGTGGGATGAAGGGCTAATGCATGCCCAGTAGTGTCTAAGACTTGGCGCGTGCGCATTACCCCTGTATGCCCGCGGCGCCATCTTGTCTCCTGGCATTCAGTGGGATGAAGGACTAGCGCTAGAGTTCCCTATGGCCGTTTAAGGTGCTGGTATGGGAAAGTGTTGTATACACTAAAGACAGGGATGCGATCAAATGTCTATGCACCGTATCTTGGGGTCTAAAATTAGTAGACTTAATTCTGATGGTGGGTGGTGGCATGGTATATTATCTCAAAGGGTGCTACGGGTTTTTGCATGTCAAACACGTACAATTTTCATGTCTATAACTATAACTACGTCTGTAGGCATACTATACCCAATTGCAGCGGTACATTGGTTGGACTATAGATGTTTGGTGAGGGGTGGTCTATAGTGAACATTCTACGTGGGCTCCTAGGGATGCGTTGTGAAGGAAGAACCTGTTGGAGAGAAATGTGAGAAACGTATAAGTTAAACATTCGTGGAAAAAAGAAAATTTAGGCATATTTATAATCCTTATTTAGGCCTCCCGGGCCCAAAGTCCCCAGGCGGCGGATCCATTGCATTTCTCTCGAATGTAACATGTCATCACGACTACCCCCTCTCCGGGGGTTTGGGACCCAATTAATCACCTGAAAGCGTAATTGGCTAGGCGTGTGTTTGTGTTCCTGGAAATGTTGTACTAAAGGGGCTTCTTTTTTGTTGGTGCGGATATTGGACTTGTGCTGGCTAATTCTGTCCTTTATTTTTTGTGTGGTTTCATCCACATATCCCAAGCCACAAGGGCACTTGATGAGATAGATGAGATAGTTTGTCATACAGGAGAAATGTCCCCTAATATAGTACTTTTTCCCTGAGGAGGGGTGCGTGAAGGAATTTCCTTTTGTGACATTGCCACACTGGGCACATCCCAAGCATGGGTAGGTACCCAAGTTGGGGGATCCCGTGATAGTGCGTTGTGCGTCAATTTTCATGGATCCAAGGTCGGATCTCACTAGCTGGTCACGGATAATCGGTGGACGTTTATAGGACATCAGGGGTCTGAGGTGAAAAACGCTGGGGATGCTTCTCTGCAGGATCTGCCAGTGTTTGTACACAATTCTTTTAATGGAAGTACTCCAGGTGGAGTAGGTCGTTACACAGGGGGTTCTGCTATCCTGTTTACTGCCAGATTTTATCTTAGGTTTTAAGAGGTCATCTCTACTTGTGTTGCTTACACGTTGTGCGTGATCCTTCAGTATTTTGGGTGGGAACCCGCGGACTACGAACTTGTTGTTGTTTATTTGTGTTAGCCTTACTTCCGCGGTTCTGGGATTGGAGACTATTCTTTTTACCCTCATCAGTTGTGGAAGTGGGAGTGAATTGATTAGGCCTGGTGGGTGGTAGCTTTCGTATAGCAGGAGACTATTTCTGTCTGTGGGTTTTGTAAATAAGTCATAATGTAGATGGCTATTTTCTACCTGGAGGAGGACGTCGAGGAACGGAATCTTTGTTTGACTACTCTCCAGGGAGAAAGCAATGGATCCCACCGCTGAGTTCAGGTCCCGATGGAAGCTTTGTAGGTCTTCTAGTGATCCCTGCCACAAACAGAAGATGTCATCAATATATCGTAACCAAGTTTTTACACATTTGTCAAATAGTTGATGGGTATAAACAAATTGTTCCTCAAAGTCATTCATGTATATAACCGCGAATGTCGGTGCCACATTACATCCCATCGCGGTGCCCGCTACCTGTAGGTAAAAATCGTCTTCATATAAGAAGTAGTTATTTTTCAACACAAAGTTCAGTAAGTCTTGGATAAAGAGGTTTTCCTCAAGTGAGTATTCCTGGTGTTCTGCCAGGACCTCCATCACAGTCCTAATACCATCCTCCGTGGGAATATTGGTATACAGACTAGAGACATCCATGGTAACCAAAATTGAGTCTGTTCCGTGGATGTCCAGACCCTTGGTCTTATTGATAAAGTCTGTGGTGTCCAGAATGAAGGACTTCCCTAACTGAGCGTAGGGGCGTAATAGTTTGTCCAGAAGGATTGCAGCTGGCTGGAAAACGGAATCACACCCGGAGACTATGGGACGGCCTGGGGGGTTTATTAGGCTTTTATGGATCTTAGGTAGGATATAGAATACGGGGGTTCTTGGATGTTCGATTACAAGGAATTTAGCTAATTTATCTGCGATTATTTTTTGTTGTTGGGCCCCGAATGTGCATGTGTCTGCTCAAACGGTCAGAAACAGACTCCATGAGGGTGATATGAGGGTCCGACGTCCACAGGTGGGGGTTGTGCTTACAGCCCAACACCGTGTAGGACGTTTAGCATTTGCCAGAGAACACCAAGATTGGCAAACTCGCCGCTGGCGCCCTGTGCTCTTCTAGGATGAAAGCAGGTTCACACTGAGCACGTGTGACAGACGTGACATAGTCTTGAGACGCCGTGGAGAACGTTCTGCTGCCTGCAACATCCTCCAGCATGACCGGTTTGGCACTGGGTCAGTAATGGTGTGGGGTGGCATTTCTTTGGAGGGCCGCACAGCCCTCCATGTGCTCGCCAGAGGTAGCCTGACTGCCATTAGGTACCGAGATGAGATCCTCAGACCCCTTGTGAGACCATATGCTGGTGCGGTTGGCCCTGGGTTCCTCCTAATGCAAGACAATGCTAGACCTCATGTGGCTGGAGTGTGTCAGCAGTTCCTGCAAGACGAAGGCATTGATGCTATGGACTGGCCCGCCCATTCCCCAGACATGAATCCAATTGAGCACATCTGGGACATCATGTCTCGCTCTATCCACCAACGTCACGTTTCACCACAGACTGTCCAGGAGTTGGCAGATGCTTTAGTCCAGGTCTGGGAGGAGATCCCTCAGGAGACCGTCCGCCACCTCATCAGGAGCATGCACAGGCGTTGTAGGGAGGTCATACAGGCACGTGGAGGCCACACACACTACTGAGCCTCATTTTGACTTGTTTTAAGGACATTACATCAAAGTTGGATCAGCCTGTAGTGTGTTTTTCCACTTTAATTTTGAGTGTGACTCCAAATCCAGACCTCCATGGGTTGAAAAATTTGATTTCCATTTTTTTATTTTTGTGTGATTTTGTTGTCAGCACATTCAACTATGTAAATAACAAAGTATTTCAGAAGAATATTTAATTCAGATCTAGGATGTGTTATTTTTGTGTTCCCTTTATTTTTTTGAGCAGTGTGTGTGTATATATATATATATATATATATATATATATATATATAGTATATAAGCGCTATCTAACTATCTATTTAATGTAATGAGTGGAAAGCACAGAGCACAGCAATGACTCAAAGTGCCGATATTCGCGATTCAAATATTCGCACCCAACACTAATAAGGACTTGGTCTATAGGTGACCAGGACCTATGTGCATGAGAGAAGTAAGTATAGTATCTGCTATCTGATGGTGATGTCACACATCAGAGACTCTAAGGTCAAATACAGTGGTTTTAAGGCTTGATCAGAGGCTCTGGGTTTAGCTGCCCAATGTGTGGTACCCTCTTATTTTGCTTCCAGGAGCATCACTGAGTTCAAATCCCCAGCGACTAGCTTAGTGAAGGTCGGATCTAGTGTCATTGTAGTCTCTAGGGAGTTAAAAAATGATTTATTATCTGCATTAGGGTCATAGACATTATATACAGGGGCGTAGCTATAGGGGAAGCAGGGGAAGAGGCTGCTTTGGGGCCCTGACCCAAAAAGGGCCCATCCAGGAGGAGGAGGACTAAAAGATTTTGTCAGGGCCCATTCAACAGTATTACACAATTCAATTATATACAGTGGCAGTATAGACAGTATAGGAAATGGATGGAACAGCTGCCGGGCCTGGTCTGAGAGAGCGATATTTACTATCCACAGGAATGGGGGCGGCATGAAAGGAAGGGGTTGTGAAAAAATTACTGGGCAAGTGGGGCCCTATTCAAAAATTTGCTGTGGGGCCCAGTCATTTCTAGCTACGCCACTGATTATATATGTTAATGTCTCCAGAGGGTATGTTCAGTATGACATGTGTTAGTCTCCTGCCAGTATTATCTTGTGCGATTTCAAAGTATATGTCAGGTTTTTTTTTATGGAGAAGGACAAGAATCCCAGCCTTTTGATTTACTGCTGAAGATCCAAAGACCTCTCCCATCCAGAATTTGTGGATAGGCAAAGTTGTAACGTCCCGAGTGGCATTACCACACTTACGCCCTGCTTCTATCTGGGTATGCAATCTCAATGTTATTTTATACGTTTATTCTAGGTTCATTATATTGTGCATTTCCTGTTATGCATCTGTTTATGTTCAAATGTAATGTGCCTGGTTCACCAGCAGGTGGCAGCAAATATGGCAGAGCAGTATGTAGAATAGAATGGAACCTTCCAGTCCATTCTAACTCCCCCTGTGGAGGAGTGGGCGAGTCCCATGTCCTGAAGGAAGGGTGGGGACCAGTTAGTTCCAGTTAGTTCTAGCTCACCCCCTGCTAAGGAAGCAGGTGTGCAGTGCTGCGTCCATCCTGGACGTGTGTTACCTACGCCAGCCAGAACACCTTCAGTTCTACTGGAACAGAGAGGCCACATCTAGAAGTCTCATTAGCCAGGAAGAAGTTGCCCTGTGCTTTGTCATAGAGTCAGACATAGGGAGAAGTTGCAGCCTCCAGCAGAAAGGAAAAGTTAGAAACCAAGTCTGTAAACCATTTGAAGAAATGTTTATGCAAAGTAAAGCTGCAGTTGAACTTCATACAAAGTCTGGACTCTCCTCTCCACCACCTATAAACCATATTTGCTCAGTTTAGTGCAGCAACGCCTGGGGTTCCCGGATAGCCAGGTAGGAGCATCATGACAAGTGCACAGCCACACCTAGAGGGACATCTTAGGCCACCCTCATACCACTCTGGCATTCCTACACCTGGGTTCCACCATCACCTTCTACATAGGGGGACAGTCCCTCATTGCTGAAATGCAACTGGCGTCAGGAAAAACTACATTTATCTCATCTGAAAAGGACCCTAGGCGCACGTCGTGCGTTGCAAAGTCACCACCAGTAAGATGGGTTTCTTGTAGCAGAACTACATCAGAGTACCATGGATAATTTCTGAGGGGAAAGCAGCCCTTTAACATTCCGCATGACTGTCATATTGGATAAATTCTAAGTGTTTGAGTACATTGGCAGAGCTAACCCATCCATCATTTGGTTAGTACAAAGGGCAGCAACTGACAGTGGCTGGGCAGTAAAGTATACAAGAACGATCCAAACACATGAATAACATAAAGCGGCCAATCACTCTCCTCAGTGGTCTGCAGCTATGGACAGTGATTGGCTGCAGCATTTATGCACCGAATATAGGCATGTCACCACTGCTGTTTGTAAACAAACAGCGGCCAGGGTACCAGACCAGCACCACAAAGAACAGCTCTGGAGTAATTGGTGAGTATGTCTAGTGAGCCCGAGGAGTTGGTGTAGAGGATAGGCGTAGTAGTGGCCCTAATGAGGTGTTTTGTCATGGTGTACTCTGAGGCCTGGGAATTGGTGCAATGGAAAGATGATTTGAAGAATCAGGCCAGAAGTTCAACAGTCTCACATAGTGCAAAATATAACTTGTGGCACATCCAGTGGCAATTTAATGGCACTTGGAGGCACATGTGGGTATAGGTGTCCTCTGTATCATACAGGCTTGTAGTTAGTATGGCCTGGTGGTTATTCTAGGTGAAAGGTGTCTGACTTGTTTTCCCTCACCAGCAGCAAGGTCTGTAAAGCTAAATCTTGCTAATCACACCACTGCCTTTATCCACTGTAACTTTTCCGAAAGCTGTATCTTGACTGCAATCTTCCTGGAGTAAGGTTGTCACAGGAGAATAATATCCGGCTCATGGAGTAGGAGCTCAAGCATGTGCTTCCTTCCTCCACCCTCTGAACTCTGGAATTCCCCCTCCTGGCATGAAATAGGACCAGCCCATTCCTACCAAGAGGGGAAGAAAGGGGTGGTTAGCCCTGTTCCTGCCAACCATTGTAAGCCTATACCTCTTCTGCTGGAATACACAACCTAAACATAACAATACTTAATAAAACATTTGCAGATAGCCTCAGGCCTGGGATACTGCATGTGTAATTTTTTTTTTTTAAGCAATTGTAGAGGTTGTCCAAGATTTTTAATTATCTTTAAAACATGCTGTTGTTGCAGTGGATTTACTCCAATTTGTGGCTTTGTGCTTTAAAGAAGCAATAATAGGAAATGGTCTTAGAACACCTTCTGTGTAAAAAACTGAGCCAAGGCACCCCAATATTTGGCACAGGACATTGCCATGAGGCAGGCATTGGTATTTAATTTTAATTAAATCAATTTAATTGTGAGAGGAGCAAACAAAGAGACACAGGATATGCACGATATATAATCTGCTTTTTGTAGCATCATATAAATGACCAGCAAGAATGAGCTATTATGTGTAATTTATGATACTATGCATACATGAGTATCTCTAATTTCATAGTCTGATTCAAGCTGATTCAAATACTCTATATTACAATTGTGTTTTCCTTGTTAATTAATAGCCGGAAGTAGGGATGAGCGAACCCGAACTGTATAGTTCGGGTTCGTACCGAATTTTGGGGTGTCCGTGACACGGACCCGAACCCGAACATTTTCGTAAAAGTCTGTGTTCGGGTTCGGTGTTCGGCGCTTTCTTGGCACTTTTTGAAAGGCTGCAAAGCAGCCAATCAACAAGCGTCATACTACTTGCCCCAAGAGGCCATCACAGCCTTGCCTACTATTGGCATGGCTGTGATTGGCCAGTGCAGCATGTGACCCAGCCTCTATATAAGCTTGGGTCACGTTGCGCTGCACGTCACTCTGCTGATTGAAGCATAGGGAGAGGTTGCAGCTGCGACGTTTAGGCAGTGATTAACTCCTCCAAAAGACTTCATTCTGTGATCGATCTGCAGCTGTGGATCATTGAAGTGCTAATATTGACTTGCTCACTTTTTTGAGGCTGCCCAGAGCGTTTTTAGATCACTTTTTTTCTGGGGTGATCGGCGGCCATTTTGTGACTTGTGGTGCGCCAGCACAAGCTATCACCAAGTGTATTTAACCATCAATAGTGTGGTTATTTTGTGCTATATCCTACATCAGCTGCAGGCTGAGCCTGTGTCACCGAAGTGCATTTAACCATCAACAGTCTGGTTATTTTTTGGCCATATACTACATCAGCTGCAGGCTGAGCCTGTGTCACCGAAGTGCATTTAACCATCAACAGTCTGATTATTTTTTGGCCATATACTACATCAGCTGCAGGCTGAGCCTGTGTCACCGAAGTGCATTTAACCATCAACAGTCTGATTATTTTTTGTCCATATACTACATCTGGTGCAGGCTGAGCCTGTGTCACCCAAGTGCATTTAACCATCAACAGTGTGGTTATTTTTTGGCCATATACTACATCAGAGGCAAGTTGAGCCTGTCACCCAGCGCCTAAAAAATAGACCTGACATTTCTATTCAACCAAATCTGTACTGTTTTAGCTGGTCAAGATATTTGTAGTGACCGTAAAAGCACTTTTTTTTTTCTGGGTTGAAAAACTATTCCCAAATTTGCCATTCTCAAAATTGTGGTGAACGGGAACAATGAGGAAAACATCTAATAAGGGACGCGGACGTGGACATGGTCGTGGTGGTGTTAGTGGACCCTCTGGTGCTGGGAGAGGACGTGGCCGTTCTGCCACAGCCACAGGTCCTAGTGTACCAACTACCTCAGGTCCCAGTAGCCGCCAGAATTTACAGGGATATTTGGTGGGGCCCAATGCCGTTCTAAGGATGGTAAGGCCTGAGCAGGTACAGGCATTAGTCAATTGGGTGGCCGACAGTGCATCCAGCACGTTCACATTATCTCCCACCCAGTCTTCTGCAGAAAGCGCACAGATGGCGCATGAAAACCAAGCCCATCAGTCTGTCACATCACCCCCATGCATATCAGGGAAACTGTCTGAGCCTCAAGTTATGCAGCAGTCTCTTATGCTGTTTGAAGACTCTGCTGCCAGGGTTTCCCAAGGGCATCCACCTAGCCCTTCACCAGGGGTGGAAGAGATAGAATGCACTAACGCACAACCACTTATGTTTCCTGATGATGAGGACATGGGAATACCACCTCAGCACGTCTCTGATGATGACGAAACACAGGTGCCAACTGCTGCGTCTTTCTGCAGTGTGCAGACTGAACAGGAGGTCAGGGGTCAAGACTGGGTGGAAGACGATGCAGGGGACGATGAGGTCCTAGACCCCACATGGAATGAAGGTCGTGCCACTGACTTTCAGAGTTCGGAGGAAGAGGCAGTGGTGAGACCGAGCCAACAGCGTAGCAAAAGAGGGAGCAGTGGGCAAAATCAGAACACCCGCCGCCAAGAGACTCCGCCTGCTACTGACCGCCGACATCTGGGACCGAGCACCCCAAAGGCAGCTTCAAGGAGTTCCCTGGCATGGCACTTCTTCAAACAATGTGCTGACGACAAGACCCGAGTGGTTTGCACGCTGTGCCATCAGAGCCTGAAGCGAGGCATTAACGTTCTGAACCTTAGCACAACCTGCATGACCAGGCACCTGCATGCAAAGCATGAACTGCAGTGGAGTAAACACCTTAAAAACAAGGAAGTCACTCAGGCTCCCCCTGCTGCCTCTTCTGCTGCTGCCGCCTCGGCCTCTTCTGCTGTTGCTGCTGCCGCCGCCTCGGCCTCTTCTGCTGCTGCTGCCGCCGCCTCGGCCTCTTCCTCTGCCTCTGGAGGAACGTTGGCACCTGCCGCCCAGCAAACATGGGATGTACCACCAACACCACCACCTTTGTCACCAAGCATCTCAACCATGTCACACGGCAGCGCTCAGCTCTCCATCTCACAAACATTTGGGAGAAAGCGTAAACTCCCACCTAGCCACCCTCGATCCCTGGCCCTGAATGCCAGCATTTCTAAACTACTGGCCTATGAAATGCTGTCATTTAGGCTGGTGGACACACACAGCTTCAAACAGCTCATGTCACTTGCTGTCCCACAGTATGTTGTTCCCAGCCGCCACTACTTCTCCAAGAGAGCCGTGCCTTCCCTGCACAAACAAGTGTCCGATAAAATCAAGTGTGCACTGCGCAACGCCATCTGTGGCAAGGTCCACCTAACCACAGATACGTGGACCAGTAAGCACGGCCAGGGACACTATATCTCCCTAACTGCACACTGGGTAAATGTAGTGGCGGCTGGGCCCCAGGCGGAGAGCTGTTTGGCGCACGTCCTTCCGCCGCCAAGGATTGCAGGGCAACATTCTTTGCCTCCTGTCTCCTCCTCCTCCTACTCAGCTTCCTCCTCCTCTTCTTCCACCTGCTCATCCAGTCAGCCACACACCTTCACCACCAACTTCAGCACAGCACGGGGTAAACGTCAGCAGGCCATTCTGAAACTCATATGTTTGGGGGACAGGCCCCACACCGCACAGGAGTTGTGGCGGGGTATAGAACAACAGACCGACGAGTGGTTGCTGCCGGTGAGCCTCAAGCCCGGCCTGGTGGTGTGCGATAATAGGCGAAATCTCGTTGCAGCTCTGGGACTAGCCGGTTTGAAGCACATCCCTTGCCTGGCGCATGTGCTGAATTTGGTGGTGCAGAAGTTCATTCGCAACTACCCCAACATGTCAGAGCTGCTGCATAAAGTGCGGGCCGTCTGTTCGCGCTTCCGGCGTTCACACCCTGCCGCTGCTCGCCTGTCTGCGCTACAGCATAACTTCGGCCTTCCCGCTCACCGCCTCATATGCGACGTACCCACCAGGTGGAACTCCACCTTGCATATGCTGGACAGACTGTGCGAGCAGCAGCAGGCCATAGTGGAGTTTCAGCTGCAGCACGCACGGGTCAGTCGCACTGTGGATCAGACACACTTCACCACCAATGACTGGGCCTCCATGCGAGACCTGTGTGCCCTGTTGCGCTGTTTCGAGTACTCCACCAACATGGCCAGTGGCGATGACGCCGTTATCAGCGTTACAATACCACTTCTATGTCTCCTTGAGAAAACACTTAGGGCGATGATGGAAGAGGAGGTGGCCCAGGAGGAAGAGGAGGAAGAGGGGTCATTTTTAGCACTTTCAGGCCAGTCTCTTCGAAGTGACTCAGAGGGAGGTTTTTTGCAACACCAGAGGCCAGGTACAAATGTGGCCAGACAGGGCCCACTACTGGAGGACGAGGAGGACGAGGAGGAGGTGGATGAGGATGAGGATGAAGCATGTTCACAGCGGGGTGGCACCCAAAGCAGCTCGGGCCCATCACTGGTGCGTGGCTGGGGGGAAACACAGGACGATGACGATACGCCTCCCACAGAGGACAGCTTGTCCTTACCTCTGGGCAGCCTGGCACACATGAGCGACTACATGCTGCAGTGCCTGCGCAACGACAGCAGAGTTGCCCACATTTTAACGTGTGCGGACTACTGGGTTGCCACCCTGCTGGATCCCCGGTACAAAGACAATGTGCCCACCTTACTTCCTACACTGGAGCGTGATAGGAAGATGCGCGAGTACAAGCGCACGTTGGTAGACGCGCTACTGAGAGCATTCCTAAATGTCACAGGGGAACCAGTGGAAGCCCAAGGCGAAGGCAGAGGAGGAGCAAGAGGTCGCCAACGCAGCTGTGTCATGCCCAGCTCCTCTGAGGGCAGGGTTAGCATGGCAGAGATGTGGAAAAGTTTTGTCAACACGCCACAGCTAAGTGCACCACCACCTGATACGGAACGTGTTAGCAGGAGGCAACATTTCACTAACATGGTGGAACAGTACCTGTGCACACCCCTCCACGTACTGACTGATGGTTCGGCCCCATTCAACTTCTGGGTCTCCAAATTGTCCACGTGGCCAGAGCTAGCCTTTTATGCCTTGGAGGTGCTGGCCTGCCCGGCGGCCAGCGTTTTGTCTGAACGTGTATTCAGCACGGCAGGGGGCGTCATTACAGACAAACGCAGCCGCCTGTCTACAGCCAATGTGGACAAGCTGACGTTCATAAAAATGAACCAGGCATGGATCCCACAGGACCTGTCCATCCCTTGTGCAGATTAGATATTAACTACCTCCCCTTAACAATATATTATTCTACTCCAGGGCACTTCCTCATTCAATACTATTTTTAATTTCATTTTACCATTATATTGCGGGGCAACCCAAAGTTGAATGAACCTCTCCTCTGTCTGGGTGCCGGGGCCTAAATGTGTGACAGTGGCCTGTTCCAGTGGTGGGTGACGTGATGCCTGATTCTCTGCTATGACATGAAGACTTATTCTGTGCTGACATGAAGCCAGATTCTCTGTTACAGGACCTCTCTCCTCTGTCTGGGTGCCTGGGCCTAAATGTGTGACAGTGGCCTGTTGGTGGTGGGTGACGTGAAGCCTGATTCTCTGCTATGACATGAAGACTGATTCTGCGCTGACATAAGGCCAGATTCTCTGTTACAGGACCTCTCTCCTCTGTCTGGGTGCCGGGGCCTAAATGTGTGACAGTGGCCTGTTCCAGTGGTGGGTGACGTGAAGCCAGATTCTCTGCTATGGCATGAAGAGACTGATTCTGTGCTGACATGAAGCCAGATTCTTTGCTATGGCATGAAGAGACTGATTCTCTGCTGATGTGAAGCCAGATTCTCTGCTATGGGACCTCTGTCCAATTGATATTGGGTCATTTTTATTTTTTTAATTTTTATTTTAATTCATTTCCCTATCCACATTTGTTTGCAGGGGATTTACCTACATGTTGCTGCCTTTTGCAGCCCTCTAGCTCTTTCCTGGGCTGTTTTACAGCCTTTTTAGTGCCCAAAAGTTCGGGTCCCCATTGACTTCAATGGGGTTCGGGACGAAGTTCGGTTCGGATCCCGAACCCGAACATTTCCGCGAAGTTCGGCCGAACTTCTCGAACCCGAACATCCAGGTGTTCGCTCAACTCTAGCCGGAAGCATCCTATATAATAAAAGCGCTGTGTCCATGTGTGTGTCACCAGTGCACATTGGGCATGCGCGGACACAGCGCTCCACACACCGCCCATACAAGTGCTGAAGAAGCCGTCTCCACTTCCCACATGCCATGTCAGTTCGCCGACTCACCCCACAACAGCGCGTCCAACAATCAGGATACGGCACAGCAGACGCCGCCTGCACCGCCCATATGCAAAAGCCGCCTGTATCGCCCACACGTCATGTCAGTTCGCCGGCTCCGCCCACAGCGGCGCGGTCACCAATCAGAATACGGAGCATCAGACGCCGCATGCATCGCACACACCTGCCGGCCGCCATTTTAGTTAGTTAGTCAGTCACAGCGCAATTTCAGTCACAGCAGTATAACACTGAGAGGAGCCCCTGTCAGCAGTCTAACATTTCAGTCAGTCACAGAGTCATTTCTGATCATCAGTCAGTCATAGCACTATAACCGTCAGTCTCAGAGCAATTTCTTTTCATCAGTCATCAGTCACAGCAATATAAAACATGTAGAGAGGAGCCCCTGTCAGCAATCTGACCTTCCAGTCGCTACCAGCAGTCTGTAACGCTGGGTAGGATACAAGATACAAAAACACACAGAAAACCACAAAACAAGTGTCTAGCCCAGAAGCTGGGAATAAAGGTCACCTCCTGACAATTCCCTATCAGCTCTCCCTGAACTTCTGTGCCCACATTCCGACCCTAAAGATGGGAATCAACGTGCCCCCGTGCCGAAGGCTGTAGATTCCCTAAAGTCCCTAAGACGGTGGAAAGAGGGAAGAGGCAGCCTGCTTCCTCAGGACCTGGAGGAGGCAGGTGTCTCTCTAACAGCCTAGACAGAACACACAAAAAAGAAAGCAAAAACCAACTTATCTTGTAGCTGAGCAGAAACAGCAAATCCAACTTTCCTCAGAGCAAGATAGAAGCTATAACCCGCACAGGACACTGGGAAGGGGCGTAGTTTAAATTCACACAAATGACCCCACCCAGTGCATCTGAAGGGAGGCGGATACAGCTCAACTCCAAACCCAAAAAAAACAAAAAACTACACACCTGCTGCTAACCTGGCAGACCTCCGCACATAACCTGAGCAGGGCATAACAGGGCATGACAGTGACCTCCGGACACCCCGGCCCAACTTTATCTGGGTGGGCCCTGTGAAAGGCCCTCACCAGTCGGCTGGCACTAACATCCACAGCCGGAACCCACATCCTCTCCTCGGGGCCGTATCCCCCCCCAGTGTACCAGGTACTGAAGGGAACCCCGAAGAACACGTGAGTCGAGAACCCTAGAGATCTCGAACTCTAAATTGCCATCAACCAGAACAGGGGAAGGAGGCAATGGCGATGGTTCCACCGGTTTCACATATTTCTTCAGTAAAGACCTGTGGAACACATCATGAATCCTCCAGGTCTGCGGAAGATCCAGACGAAACGCCACTGGATTGACAACCGCAGATATTTTGTAAGGTCCAATAAATCTTGGACTCAGTTTAATAGTTTTAGTACACTGCTCAAAAAAATAAAGGGAACACTTAAACAACACAATGTAACTCCAAGTCAATCACACTTCTGTGAAATCAAACTGTCCACTTAGGAAGCAACACTGAGTGACAATCAATTTCACATGCTGTTGTGCAAATGGGATAGACAACAGGTGGAAATTATAGGCAATTAGCAAGACACCCCCAATAAAGGAGTGGTTCTGCAGGTGGTGACCACAGACCACTTCTCAGTTCCTATGCTTCCTGGCTGATGTTTTGGTCACTTTTGAATGCTGGCGGTGCTTTCACTCTAGTGGTAGCATGAGACGGAGTCTACAACCCACACAAGTGGCTCAGGTAGTGCAGCTTATCCAGCATGGCACATCAATGCGAGCTGTGGCAAGAAGGTTTGCTGTGTCTGTCAGCGGAGATCCCTCAGGAGACCGTCCGCCACCTCATCAGGAGCATGCACAAGCGTTGTAGGGAGGTCATACAGGCACGTGGAGGCCACACACACTACTGAGCCTTATTTTGACTTTTTTTAAGGTCATTACATCAAAGTTGGATCAGCCTGTAGTGTGTTTTTCCACTTTAATTTTGAGTGTAACTCCAAATCCAGACCTCCATGGGTTGAAAATGGAAATTTGATTTCCATTTTTTTATTTTTGTGTGATTTTGTTGTCAGCACATTCAACTATGTAAAGAACAAAGTATTTCAGAAGAATATTTAATTAATTCAGATCTAGGATGTGTTATTTTTGTGTTCCCTTTATTTTTTTGAGCAGTGTAGATAACCACACCAGATCGCCCACACACAGGTCCGGACCAGTCATACGTCTCCTGTCAGCCATTCGCTTATACCTCTCACCCATCTTCTCCAAATTCACTTGGATCCTCCGCCAAATAGAAGACAAGCCTGAAAAAAATCTCTCCTCCTCTAGCATCCCAGAGGAACCAGTCCCAGAAAAGGTACTTAACTGAGGATGAAAACCGTATGCGCCAAAAAATGGCGTCTTACCCGTCGACTCCTGCCTACAGTTATTCAAAGCAAACTCTGCTAGGGATAAGAATGAGGACCAGTCCTCCTGGTTTGGGTTAGTACGCTTTGTCTATCCATTCGACTGCGGATGAAAAGCCAAATAGAACGAAAGTTGAATACCAAGACGAGAGCAGAACGCCCTCCAAAACCTGGAAACAAACTGCGTGCCCCTATAAGAAACCACATCCGAGGGAATGCCATGTAATTTCACGATGTTATCAACAAAAACCTGAGCAAGAGTCTTATCATTGGGCAGACTAGCTAACGATACAAAGTGAGCCATTTTACTAAAACAGTCCACAACCACCAAAATCACAGTTTTCCCGGAGGAACTCGGCAGATCAGTAACAAAGTCCATAGACAAGTGCATCCAAGGACGATATGGAATAGACAAAGGAAGAAGTGAACAAGAAGGTCGAATGTGAGCAACCTTTGACCGTGCACAGGTCTCACAAGCTGGTACGTAATCATCAACACTCTTACGTATCCCGGGCCACCAGAACCTCCGGGAAATAAGATCAAAGGTGGACTTGCCACCAGGATGTCCAGCAAGGACAGTATCTTGATGTTCCTTGAATACCTTGTATCACAACCTCCCTGGGGGACAAGAATCAGGAGCCCCCTCCTGGGCTCCCAACACCACCATCTTCAACTCGGGGTACAAAGCGGAGACCACCACCCCATCAGCCAAAATCAGAGCAGGATCCTCTGAATCACTTCCCCCAGGAAAACTACGAGACAATGCATCTGCCTTGAGGTTTTTAACCTTCCGGGCGAAAAGAAACCACAAAATTGAACCTAGTAAAGAACAGTGACCATCTAGCCTGTCTAGGATTCAGACGCTTGGCAGATTGCAGGCAAGCCAAATTCTTATGATCAGTATATACCGTAACGGGATGAGACGCACCCTCCAACCAGTGACGCCATTCATCAAAGGCCAATTTGATGGCCAGCAATTCCCTATCTCCTACATTTATTCTCCTGAAGGATCGACAAAACCTGTCTCACGTGATCCTGATGGGTCTTCAGATCAGGAGAGTATGTTAGTATGTCATCCAAGTAAATTACAATGAACCTTCCCACAAGATGATGGAAAATGTCATTGACAAATCGCTGGAGCGTTAGTTAACCCAAAAGGCATAACCAGATTCTCAAAATGACCCTCGTGCGTGTTGAATACTGAATACCATGAGCAATATGAGTGAGACTCCTTTGAGAAAGAGGGGAAGAATCAATTGTGTACACCGGAATCTATCTTTCTAAAGTGCAAGTACTTAAGCCCGGATTTTGAAGAAAAAGAAAATCAATAAGGTTTACCCCAGCACCACAGTCAATCAATACTTCAAAATTAAATCCTGAGTCTAGCGCCACCATAGCTGGAAGGAGAAAACAAGTATTGCAGGGAGATTGCATACATGCTTGCTCTGACACCCCATTCACACTACCAACAGTCAGGGATGTTTGTTATTTTTCTTTATGTGAACCTCTTTGTGGTTCTTTATCATCTACATGCTGTTTAACAAAAGGACAAGCATAAACAAAATGACCACTTTCTCCACAGTAATAACATAGCTTATGCAACCTCCTAAAGTTCCTATTACCAGAATGGAAAGACACCTGACCCAGCTGCATGGGTTCCTCCCCTACCCCAGAATTACATGTCATATTACCCTGGGGAACCGGTGAGACGAAACCACTCACAGAAGGGATCCCTCGCGCGGAAGGAACCTTACACCTCTCTCTAATGCATCTATCTAATCGTACTGCTAAAGACATAGCATTCTCCAACGTATCAGGATACTCATAAAAAGCGAGGGCATCTTTCAATCTCTCAGACAACCCATGACAAAACTGACTACGTAGCGCGGGGTCATTCCACTCAGACTCCGTAGCCCATCTCCTAAGCTCAACGCAGCACACCTCTGCATTATGTTCTCCTTGGAATAAATTACGCAACTTAGATTCCGCCATCGAGACCCGATCTGGGTCATCATAAATTAATCCCAAGGCTTTAAAAAATTCATCCACCGACCGGAGAGCCAGAGAACCGGTCGGCAGAGAAAAGGCCCAGGACTGCGCATCCCCTTTAAGCAGGGTAATGTACGATCAACAGACCAAAAAAATCCCTTTAGGGGTCTCTAACTGATACTAAAATATATCTTTATTCATACTGTATTAAAATCGTGATTCAGTAATTCTATAAAGGAACACCTAATGTTAAAACTTTCAGAGTACAGTGAGGTGTGATATATATTGGGTTCTCATATACATTCAACTTTCCACTGTTGGTTGTTGCTACCAGCAACTCAGGGATATAGTCCCAGTCAACATTTATTTGTATGTATACCTATCATGGTGCATCACCCATGAAGGTACTTGGAGCAAAGGTACAGTTTTATGTGTTGATGTATCACTGGTTTATGACAGAAATTGATAACACTGTCACTACCTACACATAGCAATGGAGTGTTGGCAGGGTAGGAGTTTATGGTTTTTATTTTGTAGCCCCTCAGTACAACATGTTGCTAGTGCGTAGCCGCTTGTTCACAGTAGACCGCACGTCTCAACTGTTCGAGACACTCAGTATATCTAGGGTGTAACAATTTAGAGGTGGTTGTACCTTTTTGCAACAATTGGCAATGCTTATATAGTAAACCTCTTGTGTTGCTGGTACTGTATATTGGCACTTGTGTGCAACAATGTGATTAAATTTCAAGGTCTCTCCTATGTTCTATTAACTCTTTACTCTGCCTGATATTCCTAATCAGCTGGATCTAAGCTTGATTGGTATTAGCACTCTGCCGTTTGTCTATTCCTATCTCATCTAAGACTGTTCCTATTGCTCCTTCTTGCCTTCTCACTGTAGTCTGCGTAAAACTTAGCGCTGAACTATAGCACCCCTCCCGACATGTTTCGCCACTAGCGTGGCTTCGTCAGGGGAAGTGGGGTCCTTAGCGTACATGCGTTCTCATTGACCTCTATTTGTGCACTGCAAATGTCCGCCCATCTGCTGTTTACAGCCTATCGTAACATTGTTATCCCACAATGGCAGGTGCGCCTTCCTATCAGTTACGAGCGCGTCATTTTACTTACATGCTGTGCGCTTGCTTCCCTTAGATCCGTCACAAGCTCTGCGACACTGATGCCTCCTCCCCTCAGATTACGTCAGCCGTCACTCTGCCAGGCCGATCTTCTGACTCCTCCCATGACCGCGATCCGCTGTCACCCAGGGTAAGAGTCTCGGTTTCTGATTCCAGATAGTTTATTGTCCTCATATGTCTGTGGAGTGTAATATAATCTCAACTTCACACAGTCGCAATAGAATAACATATGATAGCGGCCTCATGCAATCACACTAGAATGATGATCATGTCCATGCCACTTTGTGATGATCTCTGTACATTTTATGTTCTTGACAATCAGCGCGATACAGTGGAGATATATCTCCTATAATAATCCACACTCTTCTCTTTTTTACTAACAGTGGCCGAATATTTGATAATATTTTTTATCTAGGATTTTACTGGACGACATAACAGTGGTTTGTTCTTATGGGGATAGGCAAAAAATGATGACAGTGTCCCTACTATCAGAGTAACCTTAGAAGCTCCGCCTTTATTTTGGTCCTTCTTTTGGGGCCAATCCTATTCCTTGTGGGATGAATTGTAGCACTTATTTGAATTATCTAGAGATTCATATATATATATATATATAAGTCCTATTGTCATCGTACAGTTATTTCTATTGCCCTTAGGAAATTTAGATGATATTACTGTAATGATGAAATCGATCAGGGCTGTTAACATACTGGACGGACACATATTTATTTGCAAGTATACAAGGGTCTATAATGATCCCCTATTATGAATTTTTATGGAATCATATATCTGTATTACTTTCTTAATGGTACAATATTATCATGTTAAATGAAGGCCATGTACGAAAAGCCCTCATTAAGGCCTTTAGGGCTAAGGGTCTGTAGTCTGTGGATCCATTTCGCTTCTTCCTGAAGAAGCTTCTGATCCAAATTGCCACTTCTCGGTCCCAATTTGATTTTAGCCAATCCCCAAAATTTTAGGACTTCAAGATTGCCACTATGGGTGTACGTAATGTGTCTATAAAGTGAAGTGTCCTTGTCTGTATTTATGGCACTAATATGTCCTGATATTCTCCGTCTAAGTTCCTGTGTTGTTTTGCCCACAAATAATTTCGGGCAAGTGCACGACGCCACGTAAATAATGCCACTACTGCGGCAATTTAAAAAATCTCTAATTAAATATTCACGTCCATCAGTCTGATTTTTTAATTTCTTTATTCTAGGTACATATTTGCACAATGTGCAATTGCCACATGGAAAATAACCCACGATGCTGGTGTCTCAAGAGATCAATAAATTAAAAATGAAAACAGACATGATCCCGGAAAATTTTACATTTGAGGAGTCTGTTGCTCTTGAAGAACTAAGGTCCAATAAGGATATAGTGGTGAAAGAAAGTGACAAAGGGGGGAACATAGTAATCCTAGATAGGGCAGAATACGATCAGATGGTAAATAGATTATTGTTGGATAAGGAAATATATGAGGTCCTCAAAGAGAATCTAACAAATAGGTATCTAAGTGAATTGCAGAAGATTCTGAAAACAGCAAGGGATCAATGCTTGATATCCAAAGAAGAATTTGAATTCCTGAATAACAAAAGCCCCACGACTGCGACATTTTATGCACTGCCAAAGGTGCATAAAAATAAAAACCAATACCTGGGCGTCCATTAGTCTCAGGAAATGACTCCTTGACTCAATCGGCAAGCGAATACGTGGACGCAGTACTGAGACCTTTTGTTACATCATTACCTTCACATATAAGGGACACAACTGATGTACTGACCAGAATCAGTGGTATCTCATTATCAGCGTCTACGTTTTTAGCTAGCCTGGATGTGGAAGCGCTATAAAGTAATATCGAGCATGAATTAGGGATCAAAGCTACAAAATACTTTCTGGATACTAA
The DNA here is from genome assembly GCF_905171765.1 of Bufo bufo. Taxonomy (NCBI): domain Eukaryota; kingdom Metazoa; phylum Chordata; class Amphibia; order Anura; family Bufonidae; genus Bufo; species Bufo bufo. Next base: position 622,522,401 of record NC_053391.1, read on the forward strand.
AAGCACCTGTTTCCATGAACACAATAAATTTGTACTAACTCTACTGAGATTCATACTGACTCACAATTACTTTCTGTGTAATGGTACCTTTTATCAGCAGATGTAAGGTACCGCTATGGGGACACCGTGTGCACCGACTTTAGCAAAAAATGTTTGGGGTGGTGGGAGGACACAATAGTTTTTTCTGACACACTTGCACGATTCACTAGTCACATTTTATTTTGGGGTAGATTTATTGATGATGTTTTGTTATTTTGGGAGGGCGAAAAACAAGAGTTTATTGAGTTTGACAATATATTGAACCAAAGTGACATAGGGATGCATTTTACCTATGACATCTATCCAGATAAAATCTGCTTCTTGGATTTAACAATCCAAAAAGGAGAAATGGGCCATATCCTAACAGAGATCTACCGGAAACCGACCTCTACAAATAGTCTCCTCCACTGGTCAAGTTGGCATCCAACCACATTGAAGAACGGAATACCGGTTGGACAATATCTAAGTGCAAGGAGAAATTGTACCACTGAGGAGGCCTTCAAAAAAGAAGCGAATGAGCTCTTTAAACGATTTAGAGCAAGGGGTTATCCGTGAAAAGTGTAAAAAGAGAGGATTTATTATCCCAAAAGTGCAAAAATTACCCTACGCGGGACACTAAAAAGATAAGATGCATCGAAACATATGATTGTAACCATCGACAAATAATGGCGATTCTAAAAAAACATTGGAAGATACTTACCAGCGATGGAGAATTGAGCACGGTATTGTCACCTCAGGGACAAACTTGTTCATAGTTTTCTACCTACAAGAGAGACAAAAAGTGAAAATTGGTTAAAATCCAGCATCGTGGGTTCTTTTCCATGTGGCAATTGCACATTGTGCAAATATGTACCTAGAGTAAAGAAATAAAAAAATCAGACTGATGGACGTGAATATTTAATTAGAGATTTTTTTAATTGCCGCAGTAGTGGCATTATTTACGTGGCGTCGTGCACTTGCCCGAAATTATATGTGGGCAAAACAACACAGGAACTTAGACGGAGAATATCAGGACATATTAGTGCCATAAATACAGAGAAGGACACTTCACTTTATAGACACATTACGTACACCCATAGTGGCAATCTTGAAGTTCTAAAATTTTGGAGATTGGCTAAAATCAAATTGGGACCGAGAGGTGGCAATTTGGATCAGAAGCTTCTTCAGGAAGAAGCGAAATGGATCCACAGACTACAGACCCTTAGCCCTAAAGGCCTGAATGAGGGCTTTTCGTACACGGCCTTCATTTAACATGATAATATTGTACCATTAAGAAAGTAATACAGATATATGATTCCATAAAAATTCATAATAGGGGATCATTATAGACCCTTGTATACTTGCAAATAAATATGTGTCCGTCCAGTATGTTAACAGCCCTGATCGATTTCATCATTACAGTAATATCATCTAAATTTCCTAAGGGCAATAGAAATAACTGTACGATGACAATAGGACTTATATATATATGAATCTCGAGATAATTCATATAAGTGCTACAATTCATCCCACAAGGAATAGGATTGGCCCCAAAAGAAGGACCAAAATAAAGGCGGAGCTTCTAAGGTTACTCTGATAGTTGGGACACTGTCATCAGTTTTTGCCTATCCCCATAAGAACAAACCACTGTTATGTCGTCCAGTAAAATCCTAGATAAAAAATATTATCAAATATTCGGCCACTGTTAGTAAAAAGGAGAAGAGCGTGGATTATTATAGGAGATATATCTCCACTGTATCACGCTGATCGTCAAGAACATAAAATGTACAGAGATCATCACAAAGTGGCATGGACATGATCATCATTCTAGTGTGATTGCATGAGGCCGCTATCATATGTTATTCTATTGCGACTGTGTGAAGTTGAGATTATATTACACTCCACAGACATATGAGGACAATAAACTATCTGGAATCAGAAACCGAGACTCTTACCCTGGGTGACAGCGGATCGCGGTCATGGGAGGAGTCAGAAGATCGGCCTGGCAGAGTGACGGCTGACAAAATCTGAGGGGAGGAGGCATCAGTGTCGCACAGCTTGTTTCGGATCTAAGGGAAGCAAGCGCACAGCATGTAAGTAAAATGACGCGCTCGTAACTGATAGGAAGGCGCACCTGCCATTGTGGGATAACAATGTTACGATAGGCTGTAAACAGCAGATGGGCGGACATTTGCAGTGCACAAATAGAGGTCAATGAGAGCGCGTGCACGCTAAGGACCCCACTTCCCCTGACGAAGCCACGCTAGTGGCGAAACATGTCGGGAGGGGTGCTATAGTTCAGCGCTAAGTTTTACGCAGACTACAGTGAGAAGGCAAGAAGGAGCAATAGGAACAGTCTTAGATGAGATAGGAATAGACAAACGGCAGAGTGCTAATACCAATCAAGCTTAGATCCAGCTGATTAGGAATATCAGGCAGAGTAAAGAGTTAATAGAACATAGGAGAGACCTTGAAATTTAATCACATTGTTGCACACAAGTGCCAATATACAGTACCAGCAACACAAGAGGTTTACTAATATAAGCATTGCCAATTGTTGCAAAAAGGTACAACCACCTCTAAATTGTTACACCCTAGATATACTGAGTGTCTCGAACAGTTGAGACGTGTGGTCTACTGTGAATAAGCGGCTACGCACTAGCAACATGTTGTACTGAGGGGCTACAAAATAAAAACCATAAACTCCTACCCTGCCAACACTCCATTGCTATGTGTAGGTAGTGACAGTGTTATCAATTTCTGTCATAAACCAGTGATACATCAACACATAAAACTGTTCCGTTGCTCCAAGTACCTTCATGGGTGATGCACCATGATAGGTATACATACAAATAAATGTTGACTGGGACTATATCCCTGAGTTGCTGGTAGCAACAACCAACAGTGGAAAGTTGAATGTATATGAGAACCCAATATATATCACACCTCACTGTACTCTGAAAGTTTTAACATTAGGTGTTCCGTTATAGAATTACTGAATCACGATTTTAATACAGTATGAATAAAGATATATTTTAGTATCAGTTAGAGACCCCTAAAGGTTTTTTTTTGGTCTGTTGACGGTACATTACATTGATTATCATATCCCGAGGGTCCCTATTAGGGCGTTAGATTTGATCCCTTTAAGCATGGATATGATTATCCCTACTCTCTGAGTCTCATGAACAGATGAAGATGGCCACAGCCGAAAATAAAGCTTGCATGACTCTCTAAAGCGGATGAAGTCATCCACACCCCCTGAAAATCTATCAGGGAGAGCGACTCTAGGCTCCCCATAAATTTGACTTCCTCCTATCGCACCTGATGCCAGAACACCGTGTGACAGAATTACGAAAATCAGCAACCTCTAGGGATAATCCCTGCATGCGATCAACTAACGCATCAATTGACTCCATCTCAAAGCAGCTGAGAAATGGCAGTCTAGGTATTGGTGAGTTATAATGTTACGCTGGGTAGGATACAAGATACAAAAACACACATAAAACCACAAAACAAGCGTCTAGGCCAGAAGCTGGGAATAAAGGTCACCTCCTGACAATTCCCTACCAGCTCTCCCTGGACTTCTGTGCCCACGTTCAGACCCTAAAGATGGGAATCAACGTGCCCCCGTGCCTAAGGCTGTCGATTCCCTAAAGTCCCTAAGATGGTGGAAAGGGGGAAAGAGGCAGCCTGTTTCCTCAGGACCTGGAGGAGGCAGGTGTCTCTCTAAGAGCCTAGACATAACACACAAAAAGGAAAACAAAAACCAACTTATCTTGTAGCTGAGCAGAAACAGCAAATCCACCTTTCCTCAGAGCAAGATAGAAGCTATAACCCGCACAGGAAGGGGCGTAATTTAAACTCACGCAAACGACCCCACCCCGTGCACCTGAAGGGAGGCGGATACAGCTCAACTCCAAACCCAAAACAAACAAAAAACTACACACATGCTGCTAACCTGGCAGACCTCCGCACATAACCTGAGCAGGGCATGACACAGTCTCAGCATCAGAAGTCAGTCCAGCTACAGCCACCAGTTACAGTGCCAGCAGTGTCAGCCACCAGTCAGTGGCAGCAGTCTCAGCCACCAGTTGCATTAGCACCAGTTAGTGTTAGCTGTCTCAGCCACCAGTCTCACCCACTAGTCAGTGTTAGCAGTCTCAGCCACAGCCACCAGTCTCGGCCAGTTAGAGCCAGAGTGACAGCCACCAGTCAGTGCAAACAGTCTCAGCCACAGCCAGCACTCAGTGGCAGCAGTCTCAGCCACCAGTCAGTGACAGCAATCTCAGCTACAGCAAGCAGTCAGTGCCAGTGAGGCATATTACAGCCACATATAAGCCAGTATTACGGTAAGAGAAAATATTAGAAAAGTACAAGCCTATATTATTGGGACTATCTACTAACAACATGCCACCCAAAAAAAGGACACGTCAAGTAGGACAAAAGACACAGACAATCAATTCCTACATAAGCAACTTCTCCTGGAGAAACGGTCAGCTCAGCAAGTAAACATCAGAAAAAGAAACGCTGAAATACAAAGAAATAAAACGAGCAAATAGATCAAAAGAATGAATAAAAAGAAAATGAGTGTCACAAAAACGCTAAAAGACAAATACTCAGAAGAGAAAATAGATCTATAGAAGAACTTGAAAATCAGCGTAAAAAAATAGTCTAAGAGAAAGACAAAGACGAGCAAATAGATCTATTGAAGAAGTGGAAAATGAGCGTCAGAAAAATGCCAAAACACACAGAGCTAGGAGAGCACATCTTACTGCAGATGAAAGAAAAACACTACGTCAGCAACAAGCTAAAATAAAGAAAGGCCGGATAACAGTTCTTCAAACAGACACAATACATCTGTCAACAGCCACACAGGAGAGGATAAATGATATAAGAGAAAGACCAAAACGTAAGAGACATGCTGAAATAGGAAAAGCTAGGAGAGCAAGATTTAGACCAGAAGAATGACAATTACAATGTTTACGAAATACACAATTGCAGAGACTGGCCCGGAGTAAACCAGTGGAAACAAATGAATCCAGGGCTACAATAGAAAGAATGGCACTTATAAATGATATAGTTAATATTAATATGGGTAACATTATACTCCACACATGTGGAGATTTAAATCACATATGCAATTTTTGTCAAGGAAAACATTTTAGAGGAGAAAGACCATTTGATGAAAAATTTACACAGTGTTGCTCAAAAAGGAAAAGTAAATCTTCAACCAATTCTAACAAATTATTTTATACAACAGCTCATGACGGGTCAGCATCATTACAGCAAAAATTTCATGCAAAATATTAGGTCAATAAAAAGTGCTCTAGCATTTGCATCTATGGGAGCTAACATTACTCCGCCTCCTGGCTATGGGCCATACTGTTTTCGAATCCATGGTTCGATTTGTCACAGAGCAGGAACACTGCATCCTCAACAGGGTGAAAACAGACTGTTTGCACAATTATACATTTTAGATCCCTCTGAAGCTGCAGAGAAAAGAATGCAAATTTCTGCCAACTCAGTAATAAATACAGAGCTTATGCAACCTCATTATATTTCAATCCTTTTGCCGAGGCCTGCAAAATGTTGTACCAAGTTGAAAAAGAATATGAAGAGGATGCCGCAAAAAAAGGCAATGTTATTAAGGAAGTGCCCATGACAATAGTACAAGATCGCAAAAATTTGGATCAAGGACACTAATTCTTAGTGTTTTTTTTTATTTGTATAATCTTCCCTTGCTTTGCAGTGTATAAGAAGATCTCTTTCAGGTGGTGGTTCTCCATCATCATTTTGAAAAATAAAAGCAACCTCATTATATTTAGTGCGTTAAGGTGCTATAACGCACACAAAATATAATGAGGTTGCTTTTATTTTTCAAAATGATGATGGAGGACCACCACTTGAAAGAGATCTTCTTATACACTGCAAAGCAAGGGAAGATTATACAAATAAAATAAAAAAACACAAAGAATTAGTGTCCTTGATCCTAATTTGGAATCCATGATTTATCCATTGTTATTCCCCTATGGGGATCACAGCTGGGGAAATGACATACCATTGCAAAACAGACCACAAGCTTTATTAACTTTAGTAAACCAGTCACACAATCCTACAGTTAGAGTCACTCAAATGCAATACTACGGTTACTGTCTTTCCATTAGAGAGGATTTTAACCCCTTCTTAAATGCAGGCCGCCTTACACAGCAATATATAGTGGATGCATATGTAAAAACAGACTCAATTATATACGTTGAAAAATACTCTGGATTAAAGGATAATTTACTTAATGAAGTCAATGAAGCAGGCCTGAGTCCTGGAAAAATGTATATTTTGCCTTCTTCATTTGCAGGGAGCCCCAGAAACATGCAACAAAATTATCAAGATGCTATGGCAGAAAATATGGCACACCAGATCTTTTTATTACAATGACATGCAATCCCAAATGGGAAGAGATTGTACATAACCTACAACATGGGCAAACTGTTGATGAACAACCACATTTAGTTGCAAGAGTATTTCATCTAAAACTTAAAGCTCTAATTGATGACATCAGTAAAAAACATATTTTTGGAGTACCAAAAGCAATGGTCTACGTGATAGAATTTCAAAAGAGAGTTTTACCACATGCTCACACACTTTTGAAGAAAGCTGTAAACCAGAAAATGAAGAACTGATAGATAAAATTGTCTCTGCTGAAATCCCTAACATAGAAATCACTCCTCACTTACATGCAATTGTAGCAAAGCATATGATTCATGGACCATGTGGAGTACTCAATCCTAATTCTCCATGTATGACAAATGACAAATGCTGTCAGGATTTTCCAAAAGGAATTCCAACAAAAAACTATTGCTAACAGCAATGGCTATCCAAAGTACAAGAGAAGAAATACAGGCCAAACTATAATTCTTAACGAAAAGAAAATGGATAACTCTTGGGTTGTACCATATAATCCTTACTTAGCGTTGAAGTACAATAGCCACATTATTGTGGAAGTTTGTGCATTAGTGAAAAGTGTCAAATACCTTTTTAAATATGTGTACAAAGGTCTCGATTGTGCAAATTTTGTCATTCAAGAACAAGGTAATTTGAATCACGATGAAATAAAGACCTTTATTAATGCAAGGTATGTCAGTGCTCCAGAAGCAGCATGGCGTTTGCATGGGTTTGAAATGCATTATCAATCACATAACATCCATAGATTAGCGGTGCATCTGCCTGAACAACAATCAGTTTTTTTCAACCCAAATAACATTACCACAGCGGTACAGAGAGTTTTAAACTCTGATACTCAATTGACAGTTTGGTTCAAATTGAATCAGCAAGAAGAGGAAGCAAAGAATATAATATATTCTGACATTCCATTCCATGTGTTTGACTCTCAAAATTGTTGTTGGAAATTATGTCAACGTGGTGCAGAAAGAATTATTGGACGAATGTATTCTGTCAATTTAACATCAGATATAGAGCGTTACTGTCTGCGTCTACTATTGCTGCATGTGGCAGGTGCAGTGTCCTTTGAAGATCTGAGGACGGTAGAAGGAAATGTCTATCCCACTTTCCAAGAGGCTGCTAAAGCAAAAGGACTTATTAATGATGATCATGCGTGGGAGAACACTCTGGAAGATGCTGTCCACTTCACAATGCTTAAACAACTTAGGGAATTATTTGCATATATCTGTGTTTTTGCATCATTACAAAATATGAATGCACTTTTTCTAAAATATGAGCAATATCTCATTGAAGATTTAGTTCACAAACATAAACAACACAATGATGATTGCACAATATGTCGTAAGATCGCACTTAAAGAAATAGCCAACATTCTGGTACTACATGGCAAAACCTGTGAAGATTTTGGATTGTCTTCCACAATGCCAAATACTGATCTACTTTGGAATATGTATGACAAGGAATTACAAAAATACACAGGTGAAGAAATGGAGAAAACATTAAAAAGAGAACAAAAAACAGCTTTAGAAAAATTATTGTCTGCAAGCAAAAATGACAACCTTTGCAACCGTTGTTTTTTTTTTGGATGGTCCAGGAGGTAGTGGTAAAACCTATCTTTACAAAACTCTTCTCAGCACAGTTTGCGGAGAAGGTAACATTGCACTCCCTGTAGCCTCAACAGGTATAGCAGCCAATCTTCTTGAGGGTGGAAGAACATACCTCTCAGTTCTTACAGTGGTCGACAAACTGCTAAAATAAATAATGGTTAACCCTTTGGAGGAAAAGTTTTATTACTTGGTGGAGATTTTTGGCAAACAATTCCAGTGGTTCCTCATGGTGACCGGACAAAAATTGAAGAAACATGTATAAAGTATAATAAACTGTGGCAAAACTTCAAACAATATCCGTTCAGTTAACACTGAATTCAGCAATTGGTTGATCCAAGTTGGCAATGGTGATACACCACACATTGAAGGTTTGCCCGAAGACATAATTGAAATACCTTCAAAAATGTTATGTATTGGAGAAAGAATTCCAGTTGCTGATGTCTCAAAGATAACAAAAAAATTATTCTTTGCCCAAAGAACTCTGATGTTGACTGCATAAATGAAGAGGTGCTAAACATTTTGGAAGGAGATACTGTGACATTCCTCAGCTCAAACTCAATTGATGACTCAACTGAGGAAGATATGCAGAACTATCCTATAGAGTTTCTTAATGAGCTAACTCCAACAGGAATGCCGAGGCATAAGCTAAACCTTAAAAAGGGAGTAATAATATGCTCCCTTGGAATATAAATCCTAAAAGAGGATTGTGCAATAGAACCAGCCTCTTTGTTAAAGACTTGAAAAGAAACCTCATTATTGCTCAAGTAATAACAGGTTCAGCTGAAGGGGACATGGTCTTTATTCCCTGTTTTGATTTGGCTCCATCTTCTACTAATTTACCATTTACCTTAAGAAAGCGACAATTTCCTGTTACATTAGCCTTTGCCATGACAATTAATAAAGCTCTGGGGCAAACCTTAGAAAAAGTTGGCATTTACTTGCCAGAACCAGTATTCAGCCACGGTCAGTTATATGTTGGATTATCAAGAGTTAGAACTTTTTCAGATGTGGTTGTAAAGGTTGTAGATGGTCCTGAACAAGGCAAACTGTTGCCAAATTCAGACAGAATATTTACAAGAAATGTTGTCTACAAAGAAATTTAATAGGAAAATTTCAAGACATACATCCCCCCCCCCTGAATATCTGCTTCAGATATTGCATATTACAGATTGTTACAAAGTTTTACACTAAGGCAATAATAGTTATACTTACTGTATTGTGATATATACATTTCCATTTTATTTTTATTATTTTAATTTTGAGTTCTTGGAAAAATATTTTTGACAAAAAAAAAATAAAACAAGAAATTTTATGTGGTCAAATTCCCTTGCTATTTAATATAGACTGTTCCTACTAATGTTTATACACTACTGTTCTAGCACCCGTTATTAACGTGCTTAATGTCTAGTTTGTTCCATATTACTACTAGGGTTGTAGACAATCATTACATCACTGTCCTACATCACACAAATGTTACCATAAAACAAATTACTTAACCTAATTATGCACACCACTGATTATATAGTACAAAAGAGAGTTCATGAACAACATCACTGACCCAAAAGGCAGAAGACATTTTTTATATATGATCGATAAAATTTCCCAGATGATAAAGTAATTTCATTTATGAGAACGATCCAAGCACCACGAAAGAAGGGAAGAGGACGGACAGAGTACATCCCCCTCTTTTGTTTCCACATTTGAGCCTGCCTCTGCTGACATAATGAAAGGGTTGTCCCCATCTACATTATTAAGTAATTTCCTTAGGTGGGAGGTCAGGACTACCTCCTCCTTACATCAGTTAATCTGTCTGTCCCGTTCCCACATCATCAATCTTTTGCTGGAGCTGTGTTCTTTCCCTTGGTGGAACTATATCACCAACATCAAGACCCAAGTACGCTACTAAGTTATCTACTAAGGCATTGGTTTTATATTAGCTGTGAGAAATTGACTGTGACGAGGGGACACGCTCTGCGTCTGGAGGAAAGAAGGTTTGTACACAAACATAGAAAAGGATTCTTTACGATTGCGGATCCGCAAAACAGGGACACCGGCAATGTGCATTCCGCATATTGCAAACCACACATCGCCGGCACTCTCATAGAAAATGCCTTTTCTTGTCCACAATCGCGGACAAGAATAGGACATGTTCTATTTTTTTGCAGAACGGATGTGCGGATCCGGAAGTGCGGATCCGCAAATGCGGATGCGGACAGCACATTCCGACCCCATTGAAAATGAATGGGTCCGCACCTGTTCCGCAAAATTGAGGAACGGATGCGGACCCATTTTGCGGACGTGTGAATGGACCCTGAAGCTAACAATTCAAGCATTTGGGGTTAACAGTGTATGCTTATGGACTTTCCCTACTATCGCCTTGTTTTGTGGAAATGTAAAGCTGCTTATGTGTATATTGTTGCATATATCATTCTTCAAGTCCTCTGATGAACAAATATGATTGGGAAAACGTGTCGCACCTTTGTTGGGACTCTTTTTCTTTGAGGCTTCGGGATCTCAGACCTATTCTGGTCAGTGTGGCCTCCTTTCTTAGGGATAGTTTTGTATTGATTGATAGTATATGTGTCATTGAGGTATGGGGTATTGGTTACCGCTACAATAAATAGCATAGCTCACTGTAATTAAAGGGTTTCTGTCACCCCGCAAAACTCTTTTTTTTTTTGGATAGTTAGATTCCTCATAGTGCGATATAGCAGAATATAATGCTCTTACTTACTTTCATGCGGCCGATTCTTTATAAAACGAACTTTTATAATATGTAAATGAGGGCTCTACCAGCAAGTAGGGCGTCTACTTGCTGGTAGCTGCTGCAGAAATCCGCCCCCTCGCCGTGTTGATTGACAGGGCCAGCCGTGATCTCCTCCTCCGGCCGGCCCTGTCAGTAATTCAAAAATCGTGCGCCTCGCGTCATTCGGCGCAGGCGCTCTGAGATGAGGAGGCTCGTATCCTCAGCACTCCCTCAGTGCGCCTGCGCCGATGACATCACCGAAAGAGAAGACGTCATTGGCGCAGGCGCACTGAGGGAGTGCTGAGGATACGAGCCTCCTCATCTCAGAGCGCCTGCGCCGAATGACGCGAGGCGCGCGATTTTTGAATTACTGACAGGGCCGGCCGGAGGAGGAGATCCCGGCTGGCCCTGTCAATCAACACTGCGAGGGGGCGGATTTCTGCAGCAGCTACCAGCAAGTAGACGCCCTACTTGCTGGTAGAGCCCTCATTTACATATTATAAAAGTTCGTTTTATAAAGAATCGGCCGCATGAAAGTAAGTAAGAGCATTATATTCTGCTATATCACACTATGAGGAATCTAACTATCCAAAAAAAAAAAAAGAGTTTTGCGGGGTGACAGAAACCCTTTAACTTTTCCTCTGCGTTTAATGTCATCAATACTCACTGTGTCATGCACTCCCATGGTAGGTCCTGTCATTTCACGGCAGCAATGCTGGCATCATTCCATGGCAGCAATCCGCACTGACCTCAGAGCTTCTCGGTCTATCAAGGAGCAGAGGCGCCAGACGCGTCACATATCAGAGGGAGATTTAAACAGGTGCCTGTGATTGGTTTTCTAAGCCTCACTAGCGTATATTGTACTTCTGTTTGGATCTCTGGTACTCTGATTTTGGATTGTCCCTTACCTTGCTCCTGACTTCTGTTTATTGCATGACGTGATCTCCTGGCTCTGACCCTATCTGGTATTTTTTGTTGGTATCTTGCCTTGGTTCTGACGTATCCCTGTAGTTTGGACTATGGCCTGATTTTTGACATTGCTTTTGGATTCTGATTCAATCCTGGTTTTGTCTGTGCGTCATTATATTTTCCTCCATTTGTATTTTCCCTCATAGGGCCCAGCACCTAGTAAGGTAGGGACTATCATCCAGTTGTGGGCCGTCGCTTTAGGACGGATCTTGCAATTAAGAAGGGAAAGTGGTGTGAGTGAGTTCAGGGCTCCACCATTCCCTACCGTGACACTCGGTATACGACAATTGCTTGGGTAGTTCTCATTAATAAAATTACTTTATCATCTGGGAATCTTAGCAATGATATCAATAGAAATGTTCTTCTATATAATTATGACAAATTATTTGTCTCTATCCAGCAATATTAATTTGTTGATCACCCAAATGGTACGGTGCCCAACCTCCCTCCTTACTATCAATAATGGCTGTAGATCCCTGCACCTCCAGGTCGCCACAAGTGGCACTATGCAGGGAAACATTCTGTAGATCATGGGAGCTCCAGAGGTCAGACCCCTCAAAATCATAGGGATATGCCACCGCTTTATAAGATGGGAATACCCCTTTAACTCAAAGATTGTATCAAGATCTTCCATATGTATTGCTACAAAAGAACTTTAACATTTTGTTTCATTGGTACAAAACCCCAACATTCATCTAAGGCTACTTTCACACTGGCGTTCAGAATGCATCAGTTTGCCTCCGTTCAGCCTCCATTCTGCTCTGGAGGCGGACACTAAAACGCTGCTTGCAGCGTTTTGATGTCCGCCTGACGATGTGGAGCCAAACGGATCCGTCCTGACTTACAATGTAAGTCAATGGGGACGGATCCGTTTTCACTGACACAATATGGTGCAAATGAAAACTGATCCGCTTCCCATTGACTTTCAGTGTACGTTTTTTTTTGTTCATGGTAATGCAAAACGGATCTGTTCTGAACGGATACAAGTGTTTGCATTATAGGAGCGGATCCGTCTGTGCAGATACCAGACGGATCCGCAACTAACGCAGGTGGGAAAGTAGTCTTACAAGACACTAGGCAAATATACTTTTGAACAGCACCTTGTGAGTTACAGCTAAGCACTGGAAAAAACACACATACAGATGTTATCCAGCTAGGACACAATGGGGCAAATTCCTCAATGTGTATTTACACATTTTAATGTATTTACAAATTACACTGTTTTAGGGTGTAAAAAGTCGCAAAATGTGGTGCATGCCATATTTGTGCTATAATCTGCAATTTTAAGTGCAAGTGGTTTCTGGTATTCTGATTCAACCGTCTATAATCCTCTATAAGACATAGTTATCATAATCATCCTCCCAATTTCCTTTGACAAACCCTCCTATCTCTGTGGTTTTCAATAACCCCCTTTCTAGATTGAGAGTAGAGCATCTAGATCCAACTTTGACTACTAATTTACAACTAAGTTATTTACTGCTGCTATCAAGGTCTCTTTTACATGTCAGCGAATCGTGAACATGTGCTGTCCATGTTCTACGCACATATTCATTGATTTGAATGCGTTTATTCACACGTCCTCCTTTCCACTGACCCAAAACAACGGAGACATGCACTACTTTGGTCCATGATGTGGACCAAACGCCCATTGGAATCTATGAGTCCGTGAAAACCACTAACACAACGTGAATGGCACCTGTCAGTGGTTTTCACACACCAATGGTAGGAAATGCTCTAGAAAACCCTTTTTCAGCATAGATGTGCACATTGTCAGCTGCTGCATATTATATAGTATGCCATACTCCACCCTATGAACTGTGCTTGCTGTTGTATATTATATAGTATGCCATACTCCACCCTATGAACTGTGCTTGCTGTTGTATATTATATAGTATGCTATACTCCCCCATGAACTGTGTGCCTGTTGCTGCATATTATATAGTATGCCATATCCCCCACCTCATGAACTGTGCCTGCTGCTGCATATTGTACAGTGTGCTATACCCCCATGAACTGTGCCTGCTGATGCTTATTTTATTGTATGCCATATCCCCACTACATGAACTGTGCCTGTTAGAGTTGAGCGGACACCTGGATGTTCGGGTTCGGCAGGTTCGGCCGAACTTGAAAAAAAAGTTCGGGTTCGGGACCCGAACTTGACCCCGAACCCGATTGAAGTCAATGGGGACCCGAACTTTTGGGCACTAAAATGGCTCTAAAATAGTCCTGGAAAGGGCTAGAGGACTGCAAAAGGCATCAAAATGTGCTTAAGAGCATGGCAACTGTTCTGCAAACAAATGTGGATAGGGAAATGACTTAAAATAACATAAAATACAGAAAAATTAAAAATAACAATCTGGATCTAGGAGTAGGAGGTTGAGGAGGCGGTGGATGGGTGGATGTGGTTGTGTAGGTTGACGTGGCGGTGTAGGTGGAAGCAGCGGTGAAGGAGGAATAGGTAGCCAACACTGATTTGTGTTATTTTTTATTTTTTAATTGGGACATATAACAAAATAAAACAAAGAATAAGTGCACTTAAGTACAAGAATGAATGGTTGAGGCTGGTATAAATGTCTATTCTGCACAAGGTACGAACAAGTCCTGTGGGATCCATGCCTGGTTCATTTTAATAAACGTAAGCTTGTCCACATTGGCTGCGGCCTGTGATAATGCTCTCTGCCGTGCTAAACACACATCCACACTATACACTGGCTGCAGGTCAGGTCAGCACCTCCAAGGCTGACAAAGCTTTTCCACATTTTGGCCATGCTAACCCTGCCTTCTCAGGTGCTGGCGGTGCCCCAGCTGCGTTGGCGACCTCATCCTCCTCCTCTGCCTTCACCTTGTGCTTCCACTGTGCCCCCGCTGTCAGGTGGAAATGCTATCATCAGCAGCGTGCGCTTGTAGTCGTGCATCTTCCGATCAGTAACAGATGTTTTCACTAAAATTAGTTCCCTGTCAGCAATGCAGAGCAGGGGTTCATTCACCCAGCAATAGAACAGAGGATTTTGAGAGATTTAGGCCCCTGTCACCCAGGCACAGCAGGGGTTCATTCACGGCAAAAGGGGGTTCTTGTCACCCAGCAATAGAACAGAGGATTTTGAGAGATTTAGGCCCCTGTCACCCAGGCACAGGAGGGGTTCATTCACGGCAAAAGGGGGATCTTGTCACCCAGCAATAGGACAGAGGATTTTGAGAGATTTAGGCCCCTGTCACCCAGGCACAGCAGGGGTTTGTATACACCAAAAATGGTAAAATGTCACCCGACAATTGAAAATTAGGGCACTTTTTTCAATTTAGGGCACTAAAATTGGCACTTTTTTTTTAATTAAAATGGCTCTAAAATAGTCCTTGAAAAGGCTAGAGGGATGTAAAAGGCAGTAAAATGTGCTTAAGAGCATGGCAACTGCTCTGCAAACAAATGTGGATAGGGAAATAACTTAGAATAAAACTCAGAGAAGGAAGTGGATATGGAGTTGGAGGTTGAGGAGGCGGTGAATGTGGTGTTGTAGGTGGAGGCAGCAATGGAGGAGGAGGAGGCAGCCAACAATGTTTTTTAATATTTTTTATTGGGGTAGGTAGCCCCCAAAATATTGGGACAAATAAAAAAAAAAGAAAACAAAGAGTCATTGCACTTGACTTGAGTACAAGAATGTATGTTTGATGGTGGTATAAATGTCTATTCTGCACAAGGTACAGACAAGTCTTGTGGGATCCAAGCCTGGTTCATTTTAATGAACGTGAGCTTGTCCATGTTGGCTGTGGACAGGCGGCTGCGTCTGTCTGTAATGATGCCTCCTGCCGTGCTAAATACACGTTCAGAGAGTACACTGGTTGCAGGGCAGGCCAGCACCTCCAAGGCATACAGGGCAAGCTCTGGCCATGTGGACAATTTGGAGACCCAGAAGTTGAATGGGGCAGAACCATCAGTCAGTACGTGTAGTCGTGTGCACAGGTACTGTTCCACCATGTTGTTCAAATGCTGCCTCCTGCTAACATGCTCCATATCAGCAGTTGGGGTCGGTTGTTGCGGCGAGGTGACAAAGCTTTTCCACATGTCGGCCATGCTAACCCTGCCTTCTGAGGTGCTGGCGCTGACACAGCTGCGTTGGCGACCTCTTCCTCCTCCCCTGCCTTCGCCTTGTGCTTCCACTTGTCCCCCGGCGTCAGTCGGGAATGCTCTCAGGAGCGCGTCTACCAGCGCGCGCCTGTAGTCGCGCATCTTCCGATCACGCTCCAGTGAGGGAATTAAGGACGGCACATTGTCTTTGTAACTGGGATCCAGCAGGGTGGCCACCCAGTAGTCAGCAGACGTTAAAATGTGGGCAACTCTGCAGTCGTTGCGCAGGCACTGCAGCATGTAGTCGCTCATGTGTGCCATGCTGCCCAGAGGTAAGGACAAGCTGTCCTCTGTGGGAGGCGTATCGTCTGCATCCTCCGTATCCCCCCAGCCACGCACCAGTGATGGGCCCGAACTGCGTTGGATGCCACCCCGCTGTGAACATGCTTCATCCCCATCCTCCTCCTCCTCCAGTAGTGGGCCCTGGCTGGCCAAATTTGTACCTGGCCTTCTAAAAGACTGACAAGAAAGTGTTAGAGATGACCCCTCTTCCTCCTCCTCGTCCTGGGCCACATCCTCTTCCATCATCGCCCTAAGTGTTTTCTCAAGGAGACATAGAAGTGGTATTGTAACGCTGATAACGGCGTCATCGCCACTGGCCATGTTGGTGGAGTACTTGAAACAGCGCAACAGGGCACACAGGTCTCGCATGGAGGCCCAGTCATTGGTGGTGAAGTGGTGCTGTTCCACAGTGCGACTCACCCGTGCGTGCTGCAGCTGAAACTCCACCATGGCCTGCTGCTGCTCGCACAGTCTCTCCAGCATGTGCAAGGTGGAGTTCCACCTGGTGGGCACGTCGCATATGAGGCGGTGAGCGGATGAGAACTCCGGAAGCGCGCACAGACGGCCCGCACTTTATGCAGCAGCTCAGACATGTCGGGGTAGTTATGAATGAATTTCTGCACCACCAAATTCAGCACCAGGTTAGGTGGACCTTGCCACAGATGGCGTTGCGCAGTGCACACATGATTTTATCCGATACTTGGTTTTGCAGGGAGTGCACGGCTCTCCTGGAGAAGTAGTGGCAGCTGGGAATGACGTACTGTGGGACAGCAAGCGACATGAGCTGTTTGAAGCTGTCCGTCTCCACCAGCCTGAATGACAGCATTTCAAAGGCCAGTAGTTTAGAAATGCTGGCATTCAGGGCCAGGGATCGAGGTTGGCTAGGTGGGAATTTACGCTTTCTCTCAAAGGTTTGTGAGATGGAGAGCTGAACGCTTCCGTGTGACATGGTGGAGATGCTTGGTGACGGAGGTGGTGTTGTTGGTGGCACATCCTCTGTTTGCTGGGCGGCTGGTGCCAACGTTCCTCCAGAGGCGGAGGAAGAGGCCGAGGCAGCAGCAGAAGAGGGAGCAGGAGGCGCCTGAGCTCTTTCTTGGTTTTGAAGGTGCTTACTCCACTGCAGCCCGTGTCTCGCATGTAGATGCCTGGTCATGCAGGTTGTGCTAAGGTTCAGAACGTTAATGCCTCGCTTCAGGCTCTGATGGCACAGTGTGCAAACCACTCGGTCTTGTCGTCAGCACATTTTGTGAAGAAGTGCCTTGCCAGGGAACTCCTTGAAGCTGCCTTTGGTGTGCTCGGTCCCTGTTGACGGTGGCAGGTAGCAGGCGAACTGTTTTGGCGACGGCTGCTCTGTTTTTGCACCCTGCTCCCGCTTTTGCTACGCTGTTGGCTCGGTCTCACCACTGCCTCTTCCTCCGAACTCTGAAAGTCAGTGGCATGACCTTCATTCCATGTGGGGTCTAGGACCTCATCATACCCTGCATCGTCTTCCACCCAGTCTTCCTCCCTGTCCTCCTTTTCGGTCTGCACACTGCAGAAAGACGCAGCAGTTGGCACCTGTGTTTCGTCATCATCAGAGACGTGCTGAGCTGGTATTCCCATGTGCGTAGTTGTGCGTCAGTGCATTCTATGTCTTCCACCCCTGGGGAAGGGCTAGGTGGATGCCCTTGGGAAACCCTGCCAGCAGAGTCTTCAAACAGCATAAGAGACTGCTGCATGACTTGAGGCTCAGACAGGTTCCCCAATATGCACGGGGTTGATGTGACAGACTGATGGGCATGGGTTTCAGACGCCACGTGTGCGCTTTCTGCAGAAGACTGGGTGGGAGATAATGTGAACGTGCTGGATCCACTGTCGGCCACCCAATTGACTAGCGCCTGTACTTGCTCAGGCCTTACCATCCTTAGAACGGCATTAGGCCCGACCAAATATCGCTGTAAATTCTGGCGGCTACTGGGACCTGAGGTAGTAGGTTCAGTAGGACGTGTAGCTGTGACAGAACGGCCACGTCCTCTCCCTGCACCAGAGGCTCCACCAACACCACCACCACGACCGCATCCCTTATTAGATGTTTGCCTGAAAGTTAGCGTTCACAAAGCAAAGTAAAAAGTGGTTAAGTCTGTTAAGATCAATTAACCGCCAATAAAAACCCTGATGTAGGGTATTGCACTCAATTTTTTTTTTAAACTCTATATGACAGCCGTATTTGTGGCCTAAATGTGACAGTCACCTATGCAAGTGTAATCACAGATGTGCAGTATATGAAGAAAAGTTTTTTTTAACAGTAACCTAATAGCCGTATTTGTGGCCTAAATGTGACAGTCACCTATGCAAGTGTAATCCCAGATGTGCAGTATATCAGAGGGATTTTTCACCACAGTATCCTAAAAGCCTTATTTGTGACCTAAATGTGACAGTCACCTATGCACGTGTAATCACAGATGTGCAGTATATGAAAAAAAGGTTTCTTTTAACAACAGTAACCTAATAGCGGTATTTGTGGCCTAAATGTGACAGTCACCTATGCACGTGTAATCACAGATGTGCAGTATATGAAAAAAAGGTTTCTTTTAACAACAGTAACCTAATAGCGGTATTTGTGGCCTAAATGTGACAGTCACCTATGCACGTGTAATCACAGATGTGCAGTATATCACAGGGATTTTTCACCACAGTATCCTAAAAGCCTTATTTGTGGCCTAAATGTAACAGTCACCTATGCACGTGTAATTACAGATGTGCAGTATATGAAAAAAAGATTTTTTTTAACAACAGTAACCTAATAGCCGTATTTATGGCCTAAATGTGTCAGTCACCTATGCATGTGTAATCACAGATGTGCAGTATATTAGAGGTTTTTTTCACCACAGTATCCTATAAGCCGTATTTGTGGCCTAAATGTGACAGTCACTTATGCACGTCTAATCCCAGATGTTCAGTATATTAGAGGGTTTTTTCATCCCAGTAACCAAAAAGCCGTATTTCTGGCCTAAATTTGACAGTCACTTATGCACGTGTAATCCCAGATGTGCAGTATATTAGAGGGTTTTTTCACCCCAGTAACCAAAAAGCCGTATTTATGGCCTAAATGTGACAGTCACTTATGCACATGTAATCCCAGATGTGCAGTATATCAGAGGCTTTTTTCACCCCAGTATGCCAAACCGTATTTATGGCCTAAATGTGACAGTCACTTATGCACGTGTAATCCCAGATGTGCAGTATATCAGAGGCTTTTTTCACCCCAGTATGCCAAACCGTATTTATGGCCTAAATGTGACAGTCACTTATGAACGTGTAATCCCAGATGTGCAGTATATCAGAGGGTTTTTTCACCCCAGTATGCCAAAGCTGTATTTGTGGCCTAAATGTGAGTCACTTATGCACGGTGTAATCCCAGATGTGCAGTATATCAGAGTCTTTTTTCACCCCAGTAACCAAAAAGCCGTATTTCTGGCCTAAATGTGACAGTCACTTATGCACGTGTAATCCCAGATGTGCACTATATTTAACAGATGTATTTTTTTAACCCCAGTAAGCAAAAAGCAGTATTTCTGGACTTGCAGACATGCAAATAGCCTATGCTGGTGCACTATCGTTGCATAAAATGGCTGCCGATCATGTATTGATATTGACTAACTGAAGAAAAAAAAGTTCGTTTTCAGCAGTAGTTGGCTCAGAGCAGGCTTAAAAAAATTGTGCACTGCACCCACAAAACACTTTTGCTGTAGATCGCTGAGTACAAAAAACAGTTCTTGATAAGATTTCTCCCTGATCTCTCCCTCACAGCAGCTGCAGCCTCTCCCTACACTAATCCGAGCAGAGTGACGGGCGGCGCTACGTGACTCCAGCTTAAATAGAGGCTGGGTCCCATGCTGCAGTTGACCAATCACAGCCATCCCAATAGTAGGCATGGCTGTGATGGCCTTTTGGGGCAAGCAGTATGACGCTTGTTGATTGGCTGCTGTGCAGCCTTTCAAAAAGCGCCATAAAAATCGCAGAACACCGAACCCGAACCTGAACTTTTACGTAAATGTTCGGGTTCGGGTTCGAGTGCCAAAAACCCTAAAGTTCGGGTTCGCTCAACTCTAGTGCCTGTTGCTGCATATTATAAAGTATGGCATACCCCGCCCCATAAACTGTGCCTGTTGCTGTGCATTATGTAGTGTGCCATACCTACATGAACTGTGCTTGCTGTAGCATATTATATAGTTTGCCATACCACCCATGAACTATTCCTGACTGCTTGCTATACTTACTATATAGTGTGCCATAACCCCCCATCATGAACTGTGCCTGCTGCTGCTGAACAACCCACAACCCACCCCCATTCCACTCCCCTTCCACATGGTTCTCGGGACCCAGCGACCATAAACTTTTATTTTGAAGTTTTGGCAGGCAGGTGACTTTACTTACTGTGTACTGGCCGGCTGTCACTGTGGCAGGGCGCAGCAGACCGCATTAGACTGGACTGGTTTCTGCAGTACCAAGTTTCTGTCTTTGTTCAGTGGCAGAGGGACTCCTGCGTGGCACAGCTCTCTAAAGTTTTTTTGCTAGGTGCACACTAGATAAGCCAATCAGCAGCAGGTATAAATAGATTGGTCAATCAGGGAAGACAGGTAATGGTGTACCTAGCCCTGAATACTGCTCCAACACTAAGAAATAGGAACTGACCGCTTTCTAGTTCCTCAATCAGCAGCAGGATCTGCTAGCAGGGAACTGGGTGCTGGAAGGCAGGGCAAGAGCCCCAGGCTAGGACCCAGTATGTGACAAGAGCCTGTATTCAGTGTCATTAGGGGACGGAACCGTTTTTACATTGGTGGGCCCTCTTCCCCCGCAGGCAGAATAACAGCTGTGTGGTCTGAAGTTATATATAGATGATTGTGATTTTGAATGCTACCGAGTAGCTGCCAACTAAAAGAAATAATTTTGCTTCAATCTAGCTATGATAAATATCAATTTTTGTGATAGGTGTTCTATTTTATCTATTTTATTGATGTGAAAACAAAAGTTGTATTTGGTCAGGTCTAACTTGAGAAATGTAGAAAATGTGTCCTGAAGAGATACATCAGGATTTTACATGCTGCTTTTGATCCTGTCTCTAGTAGGATCCGGCAGTCAGATGTAACGTCTGTAGGTTTGCCAATAATAGAAGACCCTACGTACTAGGTAAGAATTCATTTAGTGGATTAAGAATTCATATGGATACAAGAAACTAGGTGAGATGTGTAATAGAACATCAAAGTAATTAACAAGAGTCACTAAGACATAGATAATCCTCAGTGTGAAATAAACTGCAGCAATAAATATCAAAGAGAATTTCCTCTTAAAGGGAATCTGTCTGCGGCTTTGTCCACGCTAAACTAATGTAGATAGTGGCTGGGGAGAGCAGTGCAGGCATACCTTTTGTGGAGCTTTTATCAAATGGAGTAGTGTGAATATAAAGTTTTATTCTGCCAGGTTTTACTCCCGTATTTGCAGTGGAGGCAGAGCTTCACTGTGAAGTGCTATCTGCTATCTACAATAGCATCCACCCAGGAGACCAAATGCAGCCGTCATTTAGCAGAGGGGAGGGGCTGTGAAGCAGCACAATGCAGAGAGCACTTCACAGTGAATTTCCACCTCCAGTGCACTGTAAGTGCAGAACCTGGCAGTATAAAACATCATATTCACACTACTCCTGATAATACAAACTTCACTAAAGGTATGTTTGTACTGCTCTCCCCAACTCCTACCTAGTGTTGTCAGCAGTCTGATAGATTCCCTTTAAAATTAAATAAAAATCATCAGTCTTTGAGATGCCCACTTCTGTCAAGCTACAATCTTCAGAAAATTGGGAGAAAACAATAAGGGTGACCATTACAGTTACTATAGCAATTTTCTAAGTTGCAGTAAAATTTAAAATAGTAAAACATGCATCATGGCATAATCGGTATGTAATAAGCAACATATTTAATTCGTAAACACAGAACCAATATAAAAAATAGAGGAACAGACTCAGGTCTCAGAGGAAAGAAAATAAAAAAATCCATAATATTGATGGCAATAACTTAAAAGTCTATAATTGAAACTAGCACATCTTTGTAACCCCACAAGTGCATCAATACCAAGTCGGTGTATAACCAGTTGACAGACTTATAACATGTTGATGCAAAATAACAAAAACATTTTAAAGAAAGCACTAAGGTAGAAACTGCAGGCACAAAACAATTAAGAAATCCCTCAAACCTATTCATACTGTACCCTTAGACAATCTACCAGTTTGAAACAGCTTTGAAAAGAAAACATTTGCACATGTGTTGGGGCTTTGTTGGAAATGCAAACTTTTTTTTCTTCTCGCACTGCTCATCTGGGGATATCATGAATTAAAAAAAAGGTAAGAAAGGACATATGTAACAACTGTCAATCCCACTAAACCTAAAAGAACAAAGTGTGAAGAACACATGACTTTTCTTGTGTAGATCTTAATCCTTTCCTGACCATATCACGTAAATATACGGCAGTATGAAGAGGGCCAGGCTGCAAAACTTCTGTATATTTATGGCCCCCCTATTTTCGACAATTGCTGGGGTCCTGCTGCAGGGGGAGGTCAGATATGTACAAACGGAGAATACAAATGTGATCGCACTCTATATCCAGCATTCTGCCCGGCCTCCATGCTGGATGAGACATTGGTGTACATTTTGGCCAAAGCGTAATAAGCCACTCACCGCGTCAAGGTTGCCTCCATTTGAGTGGTCCCTATCACTAGTTCCTACCTGTTCATGGGCCATGGCAGCCACACAAAATCCAGGGAATGCAGGTCAGCGTGCACGCCAAGCACACTCTGCTTTTAACCCCGTCTGGTGCCATAACAGCTTTCATCGGATCCAGGGATGCAACTACCAACATGCACGCTGAGCCCACCATATACTTCTCCTGGAGCCAAATGGCCACTGGTAGGTTCTATATAATCAGACTCAGTTTTATACTGACTTTAAAACCAGCCTCCAGGACAGATTGACTGGTCAGGTGTGCAATGACTCCAAGGAGATCGCCACGCCTCCAATATATACTACAAATAAAAAATGTGGGGGATTGAGTCAGCACAACCTGCCTGTAGGTGCACATCACTATGGCGAAATACATATACAAACGGAGAATACAAATGTGATCGCACTCTTTATCCAGCATTCTGCCCTGCCTCCATGCTGGATGAGGCCAGGCTGCAAAACTTCTGTATATTTATGGCCCCCCTATTTTCGACAATTGCTGGGGTCCTGCTGCAGGGGGAGGTCAGATATGGCTGTAACTCAATGTGGAGTAACGGCTGTATGCAGCGTTTTTTCTCCAGCCAAATAGTGGCATATATGGCAGGTAGAGGTTGACTCTCCTCCGGACCTCGTCATAGTTAATAGGGCCAGTAGGCATTGCATTAACATCCAGCAATGCCGCATCCAGAGACCTCGGCCGGCTGTTCTTTGCTGGAACAGCCTGCCGAAACTCATAACGCTAGTGTAAAACTTGCCTGAAGTGAACTTACACATTTGAAGTTGAATAAAGCAATTGGTCCAGATGGACTCTACAGAGTTCTTAAAGAACTCCAATCTACGAATGCTGCATTTTACACTGATCTGCTTAACCTGTCCTTTCCAAGAGGTGATGTTCCTGATGATTGCCGAATAGCCAATGTTGTACGCATCCATAAGAAGAGTAGGAGAGAAGAAGCCATTAACTACTGGCCAGTTAGTTTGACATCCATAGTAGTAAAAATAATGGAAACTCTCCTGAAAAGAGGATAATTTATACTGAAGTTGATAGCTAAAACCCAACAACTTATCTTTACTTTCCTAACAGCTCATAACTGTTCATTTACAGATGTAGCAGAGTTACCAGTCAGTCATAATGTGTTAACTAGATGTGATAACTCACCAAGTGTGATTGCTACAACTGTAAGTGAAATTCTGATCCCACTGGTGGTGCTAGTCTATACATGCGAGCACAGCAGCCTTGCACACAACCCAGGAAGGTGGGGTGCACTCTCCTCATGAATACACTGGACTTATAAATTATTACATTTAGACCATTTTCTACTACTAAAAGTGGTGTAGAAAATGGTAAATGAAACGGGCCTGCCGGCCCATCTGCGCCCGCACTGCGCTCACAATTTTAGACCTGGCGTAAGCAGGGAGAAGTCGCAGATGCGCCTGAAGAATGCCTTAGGCTACTTTCACACTGGCGTTTTGGCTTTCCGTTTCTGAGATCCGTCATGGGCTCTCAAAAGCGGTCCAAATGGATCAGTTTTGCCCTAATGCATTCTGAATAGAAAAGGATCCGCTCAGAATGCATCAATTTGCCTCTGTTCAGTCTCCATTCCGCTCTGGAGGCGGACACCAAAAGGCTGCCTGCAGTATTTTTCTTTCTGCCTGATGAAGCGGACCCAAATGGATCCGTCCTGGCACACACTGTAAGTCAATACGGATCCGTTTTCTCTAACACAATCTGGCACAATAGAAAAATGATCCGTCCCCCATTGACTTTCAATGGCGTTCAAGACGGATCTGTCATGGCTGTAGAAGACATAATACAACCGGATCCGTTCATAACGGATGCATGCGGTTGTATTATTGTAACGGAAGTGTTTTCATAGATCCATGACGGATCTGCAAAAAACGCTAGTGTGAAAGTAGCCTAATTACGGGCGTATTTCAGTATAATAAATGACCCCCTATATTTGTGGTGCATTTATTTAGCGCTTTTAGCAGACAAATGGCAAAACATTTTTATGCCATATAGTTTACTAGGATTATGACATGTAGCTGTCCTTAGCATATTCAGCTGACAGCATCTATTTAAACTGCATCTGTCAGCACAATTGTACCTATGACACTGGCTGACCTGTTACATGTCCACTTGGCAGCTGAAGGCATCTGTGTTGATCCCATGTTTATATGTGTAACACCCCGGAGTGGTGTTAATATTATTTAACTCCGCTACTGTCTATTATTGCTAACACCAATGTCATTCTTGTATTTATTTCCAGATCCTTCACAAGTGTGCATTGATATTACTGTTTTGCAACTGTTTTGTTCATGTAGTGTGCCTGGTTCGCCAGCAGGTGGCAGCGTATATGGCAGAGAGAGAGAGACAGATACTTAGATAGAATGGAACTTACCATTCCATTCTCCCCCCTTAGGGCAGAAGTGGGCCAGTCTTGCTTCCTACCAGAAGGGAGGGGCAGCAATGCTAGTTAGTTCTAGTCTAGGCTAGACAGGGAAGTGTAAGCTGGGGCAAGGTCACAGCAAGACGTGCCTATAACAGACAGTGCAGGCTAAGCTAAGCTATGCTTGCCATGGAATCAGATGTATGGAAGATATAGCAACCAGAGAAAAGTGTTCTTTGGTTGCCAGAAGGGGAAATTGTTCTCTGGCTGAAGCAGTAGCCACCAAAAGGAAGTAGCTTGTAGAGCACCAGGACTCCATGCTAATTCACTTTACTGAGTGTCAGGAGGGGGACAACAGCCCAAGGCACCCCAATCCAAGGATACCAGAACCGACCAAAAGTCCAGTAACCAGACCCAAGCAGAGTTTAGAACAGCAGAGAAAGAAAGTAGAGTTATTAAGCGTGCCTGTCGGCCCAGCAGAAAAAGAGAGAAAGCACAGTGATCAAGTTTCCTGCCAGTTTACCAAAGCCTGCTGGGACCAAGAGAGAGCCTGAATGTAAGAAAAGACTGAATATTGTCTGGAATCAGGTTTGCACAAGTAAAGTTGCAGTTAAAGTTTATCAAGGTCTGGACTCAAGTTATTCTTCATCCCCTAACTCACCAATTCCCCCTTTATTTGCTTCGGAGCCTAAGCCTGGGGTCCAGCTGTATCTAGGTCGGAGCACAGTGACACATATAGGCCGCACCACACCACTCGGCATTCCTATAGAGCTGGGATGCGATAATAGGGCCCGTGGGGGGAGGGGGGGGGGTGGCATGTTGCATATGTACCTGCATTGCTGAGAAAAATGATGTTTTAATATATGCAAATGAGCCTCTAGGGGCAATGGACTCAGCTCTCTCTGCAATGTCAAAGCTCCTATTGCACTTAGAGGCTCATTTGCATATACTAAAACTTCTCTGGGCCCACTTATCCACGTGGAAGGCACTTTCAGCTGATTTGGGTGTGAATCCATCCTTGCAGCTCATGTACACCCTGATTGTCTTCTCTGGGGCGGATGGGATCTTTCAGCAAAGCAATTCAACATGTCACATGGCTAGAAATGTCTGATATTGGTTGGGAGAGCATGACTATGACTTCCAAGTACTACCCTAGCCCCCTAATTCCCTAAACTTTAACTGAACTGAGCATCTGTGTGATCACCTTGGTTGTTGTGTTTGCTCAGTGGATCCTCCCCCACACACCCTTCAGCAGCTGTGGGATGCACTGCAGTCAGCATGGCTCCAAATACCTGTGACAACCTACCAGGAACTTATTGAGTCACTCCCAGCCTGTCTGGTGGCTGTCTGTGCTGCACATGGTGGGGTTACTCTGGATATTAGCTGTTGGACATATTAATATGACTCAACTGTGTGTGTGTGTGTGTGTGTGTGTGTATATGTGTATATATATATATATATATATATATATATATATATATACACACTGCTCAAAAAAATAAAGGGAACACTTAAACAACACAATGTAACTCCAAGTCAATCACACTTCTGTGAAATCAAACTGTCCACTTAGGAAGCAACACTGAGTGACAATCAATTTCACATGCTGTTGTGCAAATGGGATAGACAACAGGTGGAAATTATAGGCAATTAGCAAGACACCCCCAATAAAGGAGTGGTTCTGCAGGTGGTGACCACAGACCACTTCTCAGTTCCTATGCTTCCTGGCTGATGTTTTGGTCACTTTTGAAGGCTGGCGGTGCTTTCACTCTAGTGGTAGCATGAGACGGAGTCTACAACCCACACAAGTGGCTCAGGTAGTGCAGCTTATCCAGGATGGCACATCAATGCGAGCTGTGGCAAGAAGGTTTGCTGTGTCTGTCAGCGTAGTGTCCAGAGCATGGAGGCGCTACCAGGAGACAGGCCAGTACATCAGGAGACGTGGAGGAGGCCGTAGGAGGGCAACAACCCAGCAGCAGGACCGCTACCTCCACCTTTGTGCAAGGAGGAACAGGAGGAGCACTGCCAGAGCCCTGCAAAATGACCTCCAGCAGGCCACAAATGTCCATGTGTCTGCTCAAACGGTCAGAAACAGACTCCATGAGGGTGATATGAGGGCCCGTCGTCCACAGGTGGGGGTTGTGCTTACAGCCCAACACCGTGCAGGACGTTTGACATTTGCCAGAGAACACCAAGATTGGCAAATTCGCCACTGGCGCCCTGTGCTCTTCACAGATGAAAGCAGGTTCACACTGAGCACATGTGACAGACGTGACAGAGTCTGGAGACGCTGTGGAGAACGTTCTGCTGCCTGCAACATCCTCCAGCATGACCGGTTTGGCATTGGGTCAGTAATGGTGTGGGGTGGCATTTCTTTGGAGGGCCGCACAGCCCTCCATGTGCTCGCCAGAGGTAGCCTGACTGCCATTAGGTACCGAGATGAGATCCTCAGACCCCTTGTGAGACCATATGCTGGTGCGGTTGGCCCTGGGTTCCTCCTAATGCAAGACAATGCTAGACCTCATGTGGCTGGAGTGTGTCAGCAGTTCCTGCAAGACGAAGGCATTGATGCTATGGACTGGCTCGCCCGTTCCCCAGACCTGAATCCAATTGAGCACATCTGGGACATCATGTCTCGCTCTATCCACCAACGTCACGTTGCACCACAGACTGTACAGGAGTTAGCAGATGCTTTAGTCCAGGTCTGGGAGGAGATCCCTCAGGAGACCGTCCACCACCTCATCAGGAGCATGCACAGGCGTTGTAGGGAGGTCATACAGGCACGTGGAGGCCACACACACTACTGAGCCTCATTTTGACTTGTTTTAAGGACATTACATCAAAGTTGGATCAGCCTGTAGTGTGTTTTTCCAATTTAATTTTGAGTGTGACTCCAAATCCAGACCTCCATGGGTTGAAAAATTTGATTTCCATTTTTTTATTTTTGTGTGATTTTGTTGTCAGCACATTCAACTATGTAAAGAACAAAGTATTTCAGAAGAATATTTAATTAACTCAGATCTAGGATGTGTTATTTTTGTGTTCCCTTAATTTTTTTGAGCAGTGTATATGTGTATATATAGTGGTGATGTGTACAGTATAAGTGCTGGGAGGCATGTGAGATAACTGAAATCCAGAAAGCTGCAGTGGTTTCAGGAAAGTGTAGTTTGCTGAGACAGTTTTGTCTAGATGTTGTTCTGGGCTGTATTTCATGTGGACTGGGGGATAGGTTTGGTAGTGGGATCTGCCAGTCCACACCCTTCCACTACATGTATTGTCTTTTGCCGGAGGAGATAGCAGGTGAGGCCTTCTGCTGTAATCAAGGAGGGATAGGCAACCCTCTTTGTACAGTATGACTTAGGAGGGAGAAAGGCTGAGGAAGTCTGAGAGAGAGGGGAGCCTGAGAGGCTCTGTGTGGTCTCAGCCAGGAGGGCTGAGGGGCCACGAGGCTTTGTAAAGCCTGAAGATTGGGGGCCCAGCAACGCCTTTGGAAAGAGGGTCAGAGTCGGGAGGACTTTTGGACCATCTTCCCCCAAGGGTGCTGGTGTGGTCACAGCCTGGAGGCTGCTGTACCATATATGGCTGAGGAAGCCGGATCTAATCCCGTGTGTACACGGCGCTCTATAGGTGAGGTAGAGACAACACGTATATTAGGTAGAGCCCAGACGAGCAGGTGTTTATTTTCAATGTTTATGTGTGTGATGGTGCTGAAGTGCAAAAATTAAGCACCTTTTGGACTTGAACCCCGTTGTCGGAGAAGAAGTCTGTGATTGCGACCCCCTGCGAGAGAGAGTGATCTCTTACAATTGATGGAGGATGCAGGCGGTGTCCATGCAAAAAGGGCACAATGTTGTTGCTAGGGGCAACAGAAAGTTAAAAGGCAAAGTGTTGATAGGGGCGACGGTATGACAAAAGAGCATGTACTGCTGAAGGTTGTATTGGAGAAATTTAAAGGGCCAGAAGCCCAATATCTGGATAAAGCTGCTGTTGCAAATCTGGACACTTTTGCTGTGTTGCAAGGAAATCTTGCGGTGATTTAAAGGGCCGGAAGCCCAAGTGAAAGAGACTGACCTGTGGAGAATATATATTTTTTTTGGGTCACTATGAAATCCTATGTGGAGGTTGCTGCGGCTTGGTGGAGCCCATCAGGTGCAACAAAGTATTGCTGGGAGTGTTGCCAGCTGGAGGACTGTGCAATGGAGGATAGTTTGATCTGGAGATCTGACAAAACATGTGAGAGATCCTGCGAGTTGGTGATTGGGGGAATCCCACTGGGGGTAATTCTAGATTTCCGCCAACAAGTGTCTCGGGTTATGCCCGACGTTCTGGACTTTCTGAAGAGGGGGCCAGAGATAGATACCACTGTGTCTCTGTCCTTTGTAACGGACTATGGCTCTGTACAGTGGGAGCTCTTGAAATATGAGACCCTGGAGGTGGAATTCATACTGGGCAGAGACTTTCCGTTGTTTTGGCAGCTATGGAATGGAGAAAGTGCTTCAAATTGTGCGGTTGGAGAATCTGAGGAAAAGTCTTCAGCAAAGTGTGTGACTCGTCGGCTTGAGAAGGAAGACTGGATTCAAGGCCAAGGTGTTTCCCATGGCAATGGCTGCACTGAGGAGCCTGTATGTGATTGTATAACCAGGAACCAAGGGCTGAAGGTTCCTAACATCCAGGAAAAGGATGATGACCGCTGTGGAGATGTACGTATAGCACTTAGGAGCGCCGAACCCATGACGTCTGTGGGTAAGAGCGTTCCTGTTATGGTGTGTACCAAAGGCTATCTTTTACTGTTTGAGGTCCTTTTTTCATAAAACATAACATTTAATATATATTTATTAACCTCTTAAGGACACATGACGTATCGGTACGGCATGTTGTCCTGGTACTTAAGGACACATGACGTACCGGTACGTCATGTATAGTTCCGATCACCGCCGCCCGGCGGGCGGTGATTGGAACCCGGTGCCTGCTCAAATCATTGAGCAGGCACCTTGGCTAAATGCGCCGGGGGGGTCCTGTGACCCCCCCCATGTCGGCGATCGCAGCAAACCGCAGGTCAATTTAGACCTGCGGTTTGCTGCGGCTTCGGAAGTTTCTTTATTTTAATATTTAACCCCCCCTGCTGCCCTCTTTGCTATCTGCCAGCAGACGCAGCGGAAGGGCGGGGAGTGCGGCAGGGAGGGCAGGCGGGCGGTGCTTGGGGGGGCGGGCAGGCATGCGATCATCCGCCCGCCCCCTCTCTCAGGATAGCCGAGCGGTTTGCAGAGTGTCAGCACATTGCTGACACTCTGCTTGAAATGCCTGACATCTGTGCTGGCACAGATGCCATGCGTTTAACCCCTTGCATGCCGCGGTCCGTAGGGACCGCTGTATGGAAAAGGTTAAGAGGAAGGGAGCTCCCTCCCTCTCCCATCGGGGGCTGCTGTGCATTTTCAGCCCCCGATGGGAGAGGGAGGGGGCCCCCCTCCCTCCCCATCACCCACTGCTCTGCTGTGGCAGCGAGCAATGGTTACCATGGCAACCGGACGCCTTCACAGGAAAAAAACTATGTAAAACGGTGTAAAAAAAGCAACTTTTTGTCACCTTACATCACAAAAAGTGTAATAGCAAGCGATCAAAAAGTCATACGCACCCCAAAATAGTGCCAATCAAACTGTCATCTCATCCCGCAAAAATCATACCCTACCCAAGATATTTGCCCAAAAACTGAAAAAACTATGGCTCTCAGACTATGGAGACACTAAAACATGATTTTTTTTGTTTCAAAAATAAAATCATTGTGTAAAACTTTCATAAATAAAAAAATAGTATACATATTAGGTATCGCCGCGTCCGTGACAACCTGCTCTATAAAAATATTACATGATCTAACCCCTCAGGTGAATACCGTAAAAACAAAAACAAAAAAACGGTGTAAAAAAAGCAATTTTTTGTTACCTTACATCACAAAAAGTGTAATAGCAAGCGATCAAAAATTCATATGCACCCCAAAATAGTGCCAATCAAACCGTCATCTCATCTCGCAAAAATCATACCCTACCCAAGATATTTGCCCAAAAACTGAAAAAACTATGACTCTCAGACTATGGAGACACTAAAACATTATTTTTTTTGTTTCAAAAATGAAATCATTGTGTAAAACTTACATAAATAAAAAAAATTGTATACATATTAGGTATCGCCACGTCCGTGACAACCTGCTCTATAAAAATATTACATGATCTAACCTGTCAAATAAATGTTGAAAATAACAAAAAATAAAAACGGTGCCAAAACAGCTATTTCTTGTTACCTTGCCTCACAAAAAGTGTAATATAGAGCAACCAAAAATCATATGTACCCTAAACTAGTACCAACAATACTGCCACCCTATCCGGTAGTTTCTAAAATGGGGTCACTTTTTTTGAGTTTATACTCTAGGGGTGCATCAGGAGGGCTTCAAATGGGATATGGTGTCAAAAAACCGGTCCAGCAAAATCTGTCTTCCAAAACCGTATGGCATTCCTTTCCTTCTGCACCCTGCCGTGTGCCCGTACAGCGGTTTACGACCACATATGGGGTGTTTCTGTAAACTACTGAATCAGAGCCATAAATATTGAGTTTTGTTTGGCTGTTAACTCTTGCTTTGTAACTGGAAAAAAATTATTAAAATGGAAAATCTGCCAAAAAAGTGAAATTCACGAATCTCCATTTGCCAATAACTCTTGTGCAACACCTAAAGGGTTAACAAAGTTTGTAAAATGAGTTTTGAATACCTTGAGGGGTGTAGTTTCTTAGATGGGGTCACTTTTATGGAGTTTCTACTCTAGGGGTGCATCAGGGGGGCTTCAAATGGGACATGGTGTCAAAAAAAACAGTCCAGCAAAATCTGCCTTCCAAAAACCATACGGCGCACCTTTCCCTCTACGCCCTACTGTGTGCCCGTACAGTAGTTTACGGCCACATATGGGGTGTTTCTGCAAACTACGGAATCGGAGCAATAAATATAGCATTTTTTTGGGCTGTTAACCCTTGCTTTGTTACTGGAAAAAATGGATTAAAATGGAAAATTTTCCCAAAAATTTAAATTCTCAAATTTCATCTTAATTTTCCAATAACTCTTGTGCAACACCTAAAGGGTTAACAAAGTTTGTAAAATCAGTTTTGAATACCTTGAGTGGTGTAGTTTCTAGAATGGGGTGGTTTCTATTATGTAAGCCTCACAAAGTGACTTCAGACCTGAACTGGTCCCTAAAAAGTGGGTTTTTGAAAATTTCAGAAAAATTTCAAGATTTGCTTCTAAACTTCTAAGCCTTGTAACATCCCCCAAAAATAAAATATCATTCCCAAATTGATCCAAACATGAAGTAGACATATGGGGAATGTAAAGTAATAACTATTTTTGTAGGTATTACTATATATTATAAAAGAAGTAGAGAAATTGAAACTTTTTTGGTATTTTTTTATAAATAAAAATGAATTTTTTTAACTTCATTTTACCAGTGTCATGAAGTACAATATGTGACGAAAAAACAATCTCAGAATGGCCTGGATAAGTCAAAGTGTTTTAAAGTTATCACCACTTAAAGTGACACTGGTCAGATTTGCAAAAAATGGCCTGGTCCTTTATGTGAAATATGGCCTAAAGGGGTTAAAACCAATATATTTTTTTATATCACCCAAAATCCTAACAATAATTTTTTATTTTTGTTCGGATTTTGGGTGATATAAAAAAATATATTGTTTTTAATAAATATACATTAAATGTTATGTTTTTAGTTACATAGTTACATAGTTAATACGGTTGAAAAAAGACAAACGTCCATCAAGTTCAACCAAGGGATAGGTGGGGACGCGAATCCCAGAAGGAAGTGAGACTCAGATTTCTACACGTTTTCATAAGCATTAATGTTTTTTTACTTTTACTGTTTTATGAAAAAAGGACCTCAAACAGGATAAGATAGCTTTTGGATTTTGTACCTGGTAGTTGGAATTATTCCTGGATCACATTTAGGGTCTATGCATTGTATTTGTTATGGTGTGTGTGACGGAAAATGTGATAGTGAGCAAGGCTCTGGAGGTTGGGCATGTTGCTGACCAGTGCCCTGATGCCTCAGAAGCCGTGAACTGTGGTGTGAGCCGACGGCAGCCGCTATGTGCCGAGCCGGTATGTGTTAAGACAGTGAGACTAGAGACTGTGACAAAAGTGTGTGACATTGTGGTAAATGGCAGTCCACTGAGTGTGAGACTCCAGTGGGAACTGGGACTTATGAACTTGGTGTTGCAAAAAGGCTCATGCAGGACGTAATGTTGGGCCGTGATTTCCCCTTGTTCTGGGAGTTGTGGGGAAGAGGAAATACTTCTGCAGCAAGTGACGAAACTCCTGCAGAACCTGTACCCGTCCCTTCAAATGATGGTGTAAGAGAAATGACCATTGAAAACAATGGTTCAGATGAGGTGCAGAATGAATATGTGAAGCTAATTGAAATGTATAATGAAAATGTGGAGTTATATGAAATATATGATGATGATGACGACACCCCTTTTCCTTTGCAGGCTGTGATCAGGGAAGAAGCTCCCGCTGCTGGTAAAAATGTATGTGATTTGACAATGCTGATTGATAATGTTGGTAGCACACAGCTGAGGGAACCCACTGTGGTAAATGTGCAGGAAAGTGTGGCAGTGCTAGAAGGTGTACACGAACCAGATGCAGATAAGCAGTTTCCACAGTGTTCTATGGATTATGAGCTCATGTGCAGTGTTGACGAAGGTAACGTGACATACGAGGTAAACCAGGCTGATGAAGGAGTGCCTGGGTGGGTTCATGATGTGAACCGGATCGATTACTGGAAGGACCGGGAATCATTGGTGGCCACACATAGTGAGATTGAGAATGTGTCGCAACCAATTCCCACTGAGAAAGCAGAAGAGGTGGTTCACAGCTCAAAGTCTGCTCTGGGTAAAGAGCCAGTCAGGTACCTGAACAGAAGGCTGACTCCCATAAAATACTGGTTGTGGGGTACTGATTTTTGTGACAGACCGAGTTCTGCTGGCTTGGGTGTGGCAGAATAAAGGGAAAAGTGTGACACGGTGCGATGTGAAAAAATGTTCAGACCTCCGGTCTGAAGAAGGGGGGGGGGGGAGGGGGGAGAGATATGTGGTGATGTATACAGTATAAGTGCTGGGAGGCGTGTATATCCCACCCAGATACCTCAGCTGGGTGAGATAACTGAAATCCAGAAAGCTGCAGTGGTATCAGCAAAGTATAGTTTGCTGAGACAGTTTTGTCTAGATGTTGTTCTGGGCTGGATTTCATGTGGACTGGGGGATAGGTTTGGTAGTGGGATCTGCCAGTCCACACCCTTCCACTACATGTATTGTCTTTTGCCGGAGGTGATCGCAGGTGAGGCCTGCTGCTGTAATAAAGGAGGGATAGGCAACCCTCTTTGTACAGTATGACTTAGGAGGGAGAAAGGCTGAGGAAGCCTGAGAGAGAGGGGAGCCTGAGAGGCTCTGTGTGGTCTCAGCCAGGAGGGCTGAGGGGCCTCAAGGCTTTGTAAAGCCTGGTTTGGGGGGCCCAGCGACGCCTACGGAAAGAGGGTTGCACGGTCAGAGTCGGGAGGACTTATGGACCATCTCCCCCCAAGGGTGCTGGTGTGGTCACAGCCTGGAGGCTGCTGAACCGTATATATGGCTGAGGAAGCTGGATCTAATCCCGTGTGTGAACGGCGCTCTATAGGTGAGGTAGAGCCCAGATAGGCAGCTGTTTATTTTCGATGTTTATGTGTGTGATGGTGCTGAAGTGCCAAAATAAAGCACCTTTTGGACTTGAACCCCGTTGTCTGTGATTGCGACCCTCTGAGAAAGAGTGATCCCTTACAATATATATATCCTTCCCAACCCCAATTATTGATTATGATGATATTTCTCTCTTGTTTCCCTTGCCAACAGGTGCACCAACCCAACCTCGTCTTACAGGAAAAGATGGCGCTGGATTATCTTTTAGCTTCTAAGGGGGGGTTTCTGTGAGTTTATAGGAGAGGACTGCTGTACTTCAATCGCAGATACCAGTGATAATGTCCAGGCCCATATGGATAAGGTCACTGTAATTCAGGGCAGAGCTAGGGCTATTACCAGGGGAGGGCTGGCAGCCTTAGTCCTGGGGGGCAAATCCAGTCAAGTGGCCCATTTTAGCCCCGCCCATTATTAAAAGCCCCTCCTACATATAATAGGCCACTCCCAACAAACATTGTACAGATGACATTCTATTGTTGAGTCCTGTCTCTACACATCATACGGAGAGGGGAGGCCTGTCCTGGCTGCACTGCCTGCTTCACATTATACAATAGACAGCCGGCTACAGCCAGGAAGCTCCTCCGCTCTCCTCCCTCCCCAGATCCTGCTTAAGGCCTGTGGTTCCCCCCACCATCTGCCACCCGCCCGTGGCCTGCTATCCCCCTTTGCCGTCCTCACCTAGCTCTGAATCCTCCTTCTGCAAATGGCAGGGGGAGGAGCCGGAGCATCTCCTCTCCTACATAGCGCCACATACCTCTTACATCCAGTGATGTCACCTTTGTTGTAGACGTTCTCTTTCCTCATCTTCTCCATTCAGACCAGACCGCCATGATGATTTTTCAGCCATCTCCAGTCTCTGCAGAGATTGACAAACAGACATTAGTTTCCCACATTTCCATCATCTTCACATCTTCTGAACACCCTTTCCTGCCACCCCCAATACTATACTGCAGAAACAGTCCCCCTGGAAATACTACTACCACACAGATAGTGCCCCCAATACTGTGCCTGCTGTGCCCCCAATACTATACTGCAGAAACAGTACTCCTGGGAATACTACTACCACACAGATAGTGCCACCTTCAACAATTATTGGCACACAGTGCTCTAAAAAATAACTGCGCCCAGACACTAATAGTATAAAGATAATGTCCCCCAAAAATAATTGTGCTAAGCTGATACTATGCCAGGGTGCCCCCAAAGTAACAGTGCTCCCCAAAATCCCACCAATAGAAATAATTCTCTGCCAGAGCACACTTAGTAGTAATAATGCCCCTATAGTGCCCTAGTAATCATGTTCCTCATAGCCCCCCAGTAGTAGTAAAGCTCCCCATAATACCCCCTAGTAGTACTAATTCTCCCTATAATATGACAGTACATGAAATACCCCCGCTTAGTGCCCGCAGTTGAGCTAATGTCCCCATAATGTATGCCAGTATAAAATACCCCTATATAGTGCTCCAGTAAATGCCCTCATAGTGCTTCTCTCCCCCCTTACCCATAGTGTCCCCCATAATATGCCAGTAAAAAAATGCCCCTTCTTAGTGCCCCCAGTAGATGCCCCTATAGTCCTCCTCTCCCCCACAATGTGCCAGTAAAAAATGCCCCTTCTTAGTGCCACCATATGCCCCAATAGCGCTCCACTCCCCCATAGTGCCCCCAAATAATGCCTCTTAGTGCCGCTCTCCCCTATAGTGCCTCCCATAATGTGCCAGTAAAAAAATGCCACCTTAGTGCCAGCAAATGCCATAGTGCCCCCCATAATGTTCCAATACAAAAGGCCCCTTTAGAGCCCCCACTTCCCCATAGTGCCCCCCAAATAATGCCCCTATACTAACACCAGATGCCCCATAGTGCTGCTCTCCCCTATAGTGCCCCCCAAAATGTGCCAATAATGAAAAAAAGCCCCTTTAGAGCCCCCAGATACCCCCATAGTGCTGCTCTCCCCCATGATGCCCCCCCATAATGTGCCAGTAAGAAATGCCCCCATAGTGCCCCCCCATAGTGCCAGCTCCTCCAATAGTGCCAGCTACCCTCATAGGGCAAGCTCCCCCCATAGTGCCAGCTCCCCCATAGTGCCAGCCCCCCCCCCCATAGTGCCAGCTCCCCCATAGTGCCAGCTCCCCCCCCCCATAGTGCCAGCTCCCCCCCATAGTGCCAGCTCCCCCATAGTGCCAGCCCCCCCCCATAGTGCCAGCTCCCTTATAGTGCCAGCTCCCTTATAGTGTCAGCCCCCCCCATAGTGCCAGCCCCCCCATAGTGCTAGCTCCCCCTATAGTGCCAGCCCCCTATAGTGCCAGCTCCCCCATAGTGCAAGCCCCCCTATAGTGCCAGCTCCCCCTATAGTGCAAGCCCCCCATAGTGCCAGCCCCCTTATAGTGCTAGCTCTCCCCCCTTATAGTGCTAGCGGCCTATCAGAAGAACAGGGGAGGGACACGTCTTTCCCTCCCCTGCCCCACAGCACACAGCCGCCATCACCGCAATTACATCCAGGGCCGCGCCGCCTGTGGTGATCGGCGGTGCGGCCCTGAAGAATAAAAATAAAAATAATTTTTTTAAAGACAGGCGGCCCAGCGGCCGCCCGCCCCTGGCTATTACTAATAAGGGATAGAAACCTTTCGCAGCTTTGGGTGGTTTTTTGGAGATTCCCTGTTTTCCATAGATAACTGGTTGAAGGAAATAGGAGTATATATCCTCATGTTGTTGTTTTTCTCTTTATCATATATATCCTGGTGAGATGCTCCTGCTGTTTGATCGATCGGATCGCCCAGTCACGTGCAGATAATCACATCCTATTCGCAGCTCCCAGA
The DNA here is from genome assembly GCF_905171765.1 of Bufo bufo. NCBI lineage: Eukaryota > Metazoa > Chordata > Amphibia > Anura > Bufonidae > Bufo > Bufo bufo. The sequence goes on from NC_053391.1 coordinate 622,560,325, forward strand.
TATACCACGGATCAACCTATGTCTTTGATGGAAAGGATGTCCAACTAAACGTTCATCGCCACGCCACACCTTACCACATCAGGACCTCCCTCAGAGTCAACTCCCCGAAGAATCGAACCGAAGGATCGAGCATCATCATGGAGGCAATGACACTCAAGGAGCACCACAATCGACAAGGGCAAGCTGAGGAAACCGAAGATTCAGCAAGAGATTCAAAGAACATAGGGGACATATTACAGAGAGGAGGGAACTGTCGTGGAAAGTTTTATTAAAGGGAACCTGTCACCAGGATTTTGTGCATAGAGCTGGGGACATGGGCTGCTAGATGGGCACTAGCACATCCAGAATACCCAGTCCCCATAGCTCTGTGTGCTTTTATTGTGTTAAAAAACAGTTTTGATCCATATGCAAATGACCTGATATGAGTCCTGTGTCCGGAGATGAGTCAAGCGGAAAGGAGCCCAGCACCGCCCCGCTTCCTCCGAATCTCCTCCTTGCTGGCTGACGTCACACAGCTGGAGCGCCGAAATCTCGCGATGCGCGAGCTAGCGCATGCTAAGTGTCAGCATCATGTTCATTCCCTGTGCTGGCATCAGCACACGGAACGAACTACGCATGCGCTAGCTCGCGCATCGCGAGATTTCAGCTCTGTGACGTCAGCCAGCAAGGAGGAGATTCGGAGGACGCGGGGCGGTGCTGGGCTCCTTTCCTCTCCTTTCAGATATTTGACAACCTGAGTTGAGTCTGGGCTGTCGTATCTCCTGATCAGAAGCAAATGGGATATTCGTTGCACAGGGAAATATTCACGGGTTGGAGGTCTGATGCCTCATCATATAACCATCATGAACCTGCCTGAGAAAAACCGCTAACAATATCTTTAGACCCGTAAGAAGAATCTGAGAAGTATATACAGCCAACCTCTGTTGGTAGTGCTCGTGAAATGTTCCTGAATTTAGAAATCTCTTGCTGAACAACGGCAAACCACAAACATCAAAAAATATTTGCTCTTCGGCTGAGAATGTAAAAATGCAAATGCCTGCTAGCAATTTCGTCACATATTAGTGTTTAATATAAGCAGCACACCATGGTAAGTAGGATAAGTGATATTATACCTTCAAATATGAATTTGTCACACTGTTTTCTTATCGTATTAAGAAGGCTTCACATATAAGCAGACTTGCTGTTCCTGCCCTGAGTCACCTTTCTGTTCTGACGCATGATTCTAAATCCTGTCTTCACAGATGCATCACTTTCCATGACAGGAACAAGGCGCTGCTAGAGGACCAGAAATATGCACATGACCACATTAACTCTTTGCATTTTGCTTGCTAGTTATAAAAGTGATCCGATTCCACATAATGGCGAATATCACATAATACAATACAATTCAGAAGATTAAGTATTAGCAGTAGTGACATTTCCAATTGAATATTCACAGTAAATGATTATGCCCTGCATCAGGCTTTTGAAACTGCTCACCGACTGCATACTTTACTTGATAGAGGCGTTAAACCTTTAAAAAGAGAAGCAAAAAGGTACAGAGATAAAAAGGTAGGAGAATGGTCACGAAACAGTCTGAGGTCAAACACAGTAGCAGGAAAGGGGAAAGCAAAGGGTAATGAGTAAACTACTTGAGTCAGGAACAGGAATACTCACATGATGCACAGAGTAATCAGGCTGAAGGTACAATAACTGGCATCAAGCAATCTCACAGCAGGACTTAGGAAGAATACAGTTAACACTGATTGGCTCTTAAGCCAAGCCTCTGTTCTCCATATCAGAAGCAAGAACAGGTGAGTTTGTCTCAGCTCTCCTACCTCTTTGCCTGGCTTCTGGAGCACATAGGGAGGTGAGAGCAGTAAGGTGTCTCTGTATACAGGTATGCATAATAAGGCGACCTGATGCCTCAAGTTTATAACTTGACAATGTCTGAATAATTTAAAACTGATTATGTCACTTTAACCCCTTCATGACACATGACATAATAGTACATCATAGCAGCAGGTGACTTGCCGCAATTTGACATACTATTACGTCATGCTGATCAGTGCGGGGGCCCTGCTGTATCCGCCGGCATCGGCTTTTACAGCGCTGAACGCGGCATACATGGTGTTTGCGGCGGGTGAGGGATCCCATCGGGTGACGGGTCACCGCTGCAGTGGCAGGGACCAGATGGGTGAGAAGGCAGCCCGATGCCTTGCAGAGGCATCAGGACCTGCCCTCTACAGAAGCCTAGAAGATCCAACCCTAGGCTTGGTCTCCTAGGCAACCTGTGTGTACTCAGTGTAATACACTAACAGGCAATGCATTACAATACAGATGCATTGCAGAGGGGATCAGACCCCAAAAAGTTGAAGTCCTAGAGTAAAAAAAAAAAGTTAAAGTGTTTTTAATAATAATTCAAAGTTTCAAGTAAAAAAAAAAATGAACGCCCGTCTCCCCTGATTTTATAATACAAAATGGAAATAAAAGAATAAAAGCACACATTAGGTATCGCCGCATCCGTAATGACTGGCTCTATAAATTTATTACGTAATCTATCCCGTCAGATGAACACAGTTAAAAAAATTAATAAAAACTGTGCCAAAAAAAAAACTTTTTTGTCACCTTACATCACAAAAAGTGATCACACCAAGCGATCAAAAAGTCATATGCACCCCAAAATGGCACCAATAAAACCGTCACCTCATCCCTCAAAAAATACATAAGACAATCGCCCAAAAAATAAAAAAAAGATGGCTCTCAGAATATGGAGACACTAAAATATAATTTTTTTTTGTTTCAAAAATGCTTTTATTGTGTAAAACTTAAATAAATATCAAAAATTGACATATTGGGTATTGCCACATCCGTAATGACCTGCTTTATCAAAATATCACATGATCTACAGGGAGTGCAGAATTATTAGGCAAGTTGTATTTTTGAGGATTAATTTTATTATTGAACAACAACCATGTTCTCAATGAACCCAAAAAACTCATTAATATCAAAGCTGAATATTTTTGGAAGTAGTTTTTAGTTTGTTTTTAGTTTTAGCTATTTTAGGGGGATATCTGTGTGTGCAGGTGACTATTACTGTGCATAATTATTAGGCAACTTAACAAAAAACAAATATATACCCATTTCAATTATTTATTTTTACCAGTGAAACCAATATAACATCTCAACATTCACAAATATACATTTCTGACATTCAAAAACAAAACAAAAACAAATCAGTGACCAATATAGCCACCTTTCTTTGCAAGGACACTCAAAAGCCTCCCATCCATGGATTCTGTCAGTGTTTTGATCTGTTCACCATCAACATTGCGTGCAGCAGCAACCACAGCCTCCCAGACACTGTTCAGAGAGGTGTACTGTTTTCCCTCATTGTAAATCTCACATTTGATGATGGACCACAGGTTCTCAATGGGGTTCAGATCAGGTGAACAAGGAGGCCATGTCATTAGATTTTCTTCTTTTATACCCTTTCTTGCCAGCCACGCTGTGGAGTACTTGGACGCGTGTGATGGAGCATTGTCCTGCATGAAAATCATGTTTTTCTTGAAGGATGCAGACTTCTTCCTGTACCACTGCTTGAAGAAGGTGTCTTCCAGAAACTGGCAGTAGGACTGGGAGTTGAGCTTGACTCCATCCTCAACCCGAAAAGGCCCCACAAGCTCATCTTTGATGATACCAGCCCAAACCAGTACTCCACCTCCACCTTGCTGGCGTCTGAGTCGGACTGGAGCTCTCTGCCCTTTACCAATCCAGCCACGGGCCCATCCATCTGGCTCATCAAGACTCACTCTCATTTCATCAGTCCATAAAACCTTAGAAAAATCAGTCTTGAGATATTTCTTGGCCCAGTCTTGACGTTTCAGCTTGTGTGTCTTGTTCAGTGGTGGTCGTCTTTCAGCCTTTCTTACCTTGGCCATGTCTCTGAGTATTGCACACCTTGTGCTTTTGGGCACTCCAGTGATGTTGCAGCTCTGAAATATGGCCAAACTGGTGGCAAGTGGCATCTTGGCAGCTGCACGCTTGACTTTTCTCAGTTTATGGACAGTTATTTTGCGCCTTGGTTTTTCCACACGCTTCTTGCGACCCTGTTGACTATTTTGAATGAAACGCTTGATTGTTCGATGATCACGCTTCAGAAGCTTTGCAATTTTAAGAGTGCTGCATTCCTCTGCAAGATATCTCACTATTTTTGACTTTTCTGAGCCTGTCAAGTCCTTCTTTTGACCCATTTTGCCAAAGGAAAAAAAGTTGCCTAACAATTATGCACACCTAATATAGGGTGTTGATGTCATTAGACCACACCCCTTCTCATTACAGAGATGCACATCACCTAATATGCTTAATTGGTAGTAGGCTTTCGAGCCTATACAGCTTGGAGTAAGACAACATGCATAAAGAGGATGATGTGGTCAAAATACTCATTTGCCTATTAATTCTGCACGCAGTGTATATATAAAATATAAACAGTGCCAAAAAAGCCATTTTTTGTCATCTTACATCACAAAAAGTGCAACACCAAGCGATCAAAAAGGAGCATGCCCCCCAAAATAGTAGCAATCAAAATGTCACATCATCCAACAAAAAATGAGACCCTATCTAAGACAAGCAGCAAAAATAAAATAAACTATGGCTCTCAGACTATGGAGACACTAAGGCCCCTTTCACACGAGCGAGTTTTCCCGCGCGGGTGCAATGCATGATGTGAACGGAGCACCCGGACTGAATCCTGACCCATTCATTTCAATGGCTCTGTGTACATGAGCATTTTTTTCATGCATCAGTACTGCGTTGCGTGAAAGGCGCAGCATGTTCTATATTCTGCTTTTTCACGCAGCCCTGGCCCCATAGAAGTGAATTGGTGCTTCACTGAAAAACACATTGCATCCGCAAGCAAGTGCGGATGCAGTGCGTTTTTCACTGATGGTTGCTAAGAGATGTTGTTTGCCTTGTTTTTTATCACGCTCATGAAAAACGCATCAAAACGCATTGCACCCGCGTGGAAAAAAGTGAACAACTGTACGCAATAGCAGACAACACTGACTGAACTTGCTTGCAAAATGGTGCGAGTTTGGCCTCATGCACACGACCGTGCTATTTTTTTGGCGGTCCGCAAACCGCGGATCCACAAAAATCGGAAGGCGCCCGTGCTGTCCGCATCTTTTGTGGCCCCATTGACATGAATGGGTCCGCATCCGAGACGCCAAAACGGCGTCTCGGATGCGGACCCGAACAACGTTCGTGTGCATGAGGCCTTTTTCCTGAACGCACCCTGAATGCATCCGGACCTAATCTGTCACGCTCGTGTGAAAGAGGCCTAAAACATCAATTGTTTTGGTTTCAAAAATGTTTTTATTGTGTAAAACTTAAATAAATAAGAAAATAAGTACACATATTAGGTATTGCCACATCCGTAATGACCTGCTCTATAAAAATATCAAATGAACTACCCCCACAGGTGAATGCTGTAAAAAAAAAAAAAAACTGCCACTACAACCAATTTTTTGGTCACCTTGCCCCTTAAAGTGTAATATTGAATGATCAAAAAATCATATGTACCTAAAAATGGTACCAATAAAAATGGCAACTCATCCTATAGGCTTATTTTAATTAGTATAGCTATAAAGCTGTAGCCTACTCTCCCTGTATGTATTGGAGGCCATTTGGCACCAGGTAAGGTGGAATACAGAGTGGGCTCAGCATGCTAGTGGAACCTGCATTCCTTGAACAAAATGGAGGCCGGCACCAAAGAGGTATTATATAGTGTGGGTTCGGCATGCATGAGGAGCCTGCATCCCCTGAATATAATGGAGGCCATTTGGCACCATAAAAGGCATATTATAATATGGGCTTGGCATGCACGTGGAACCTGCATTTCCTGAATGTAATGGAGGCCAGTATGGCACCAGTTAATGTGGTATTTAGTGTTAGGTTCCCGTCTTACTGAGATCACCTTGACGTTTGGCAGACGGGCCCAAATAATTTTGTACAAAATGATTTGCCAAGCATCTCAAATTTATTAGCGTAGCATTTGCACCAGAATATTTTCTATTATTTTGGCATTGATGTACTTTATTTGGTTTGCAGAGTGCTGTTGCATTGTATATTTTTTTCCTTTGTGCTTTCAGCCATGGCAACGCGCACCTGCGCACTGGATGTGCTGACTAACCCCCAATTTTTCTTTGCAATATATTTCTCAATAGGAACGCATATATTCCTAGAGTATGATGAAAACAGTTTAGGTATAAACCATGCTAATGAGTCTCTGTCTAGAAAAAGATGTGTTATTTTAACTAACCATCAATCACCCATTGGAGTAGCAGAGGAGGCACAGATATCTCTGTGAGAGAACAAGGTTCATTATATTATTATCAGTACATAAGTCTGAGAGTATGGGAAAAGTCTAAATGGTGCCCAAAAGTCGGTGTTTTAGTTCGTTTTTGTGTCAAAATGAATCCCTCAGCTCTGATTTAAGGTTCCATATGTCATGTGTATAGAATGTGAGATAAAGTCATACCTAGATATTTAACCCTTACTAAAATGATACTAATAGCTTAGGTAATAGTGTCACCTAGGGGTACATGAGTAACATTACACCAACAGCAGAAATGCATTTTGGGTAATACAATGACATCACCGTCATTATCATATGTACATACCTAGCCGACAATGATTGAAAAAGTTTGTTATCATAAACCACACACATGAAGGGAAAAAAAACTTCAACAGGAAAAAGACAGGGGGAACACATGAAAACACAGAGAAACAAAGAAAGCCCAGGAGAAAGATCCCAATGACCAGGACAGACTTTGGAGCGGACTTCCCTTATTCTCTGCACATCATCTGCATTCTCGGGTAACGTATAACTTTATTCCGTGTAGCGGTGATATAAATTAATTAGCCTGATATTTAGAAAACTCCCCGTTGTATGGTGGATGTATAGTTCTTAAAAGTGCTACATCAATATTGTCACTATTCAGTAAAGATGCATATTACTGAATAAAAGATCTAAATATTGATTTCAGAGAAATTCTCTGATTGGAATCATTTCATTCCATAGTCAATACCAGGCTTGATAATTTATAAGTTGTGTGACAATCCTACCCGATTATACGAGATTTGTCATAGTTTTGTGCAGAGCAAGGGTTCTTATCTATTAATAACATTATTGAGTTTTATATCTGATGATTTTAGTCGAGACGGATCATATTACATTTTATGTTTGAGAGGTACCGTGTATAAGTTGGTCTTTGTATTAGTGTCATCTAGTGATGAGTTTTGGATACTGCATATCACTGTGTGTTATTGCATATTATTGACTTTTATAGTCATTAAGTTTCGATTGTATTCTGAATTATTGTATAATAAATCATTAATATTTTTGCATAGACGCTTGTACCATGATTTATTGATTGCACAACATAATTAAATTAACAACAATCTCTTTTTAAGGTGTTTTATATGTCCACCTCGAGGATCAATACCCTTTGAAATTTTTCCTTTGGTCCTTTCTTTTATATAAAGCCATTTGCTTTATATCCCCGACATCTTCTCTGCCGCTAAACGGTTACATAATTATCTCTCAACAGTAATTAACACTGAGAATCAGGTACTCATGTACCCAGCCAGCGACCGGACATGGCCTCCTGAATTCAGCTGCTGCGGTCGTATATCATCTCCTAAGCCCTTGCTCCATAGACAACTGGAGGAGCAGGACAGAAGATGCTAGCTATTGATGGCCACCAGAGAGGGCAGCTTTGGTGGCAGTATATTGTGCTATACTGTGTTAGTTATTTCTGTTGGGATAGTATTTTGCACTATGGTATTGTTGACCCTGCCTACTTGTGTTGCCCTGCCTTCTGTTAATTTGGACATGACTACAAAATGGGGCCACTTTTATTTTATTTTTCCAGGGCTAATTTAAGTTCCCAGTCTGCCCCTGCCCTGCCTTACAGCAGTTTACCACCACATATGAGGTGTTTCTGTAAACTGCAGAATCAGAGTAATAGATTTTGAGTTTTGTTTGGCTGTTAAGCCTTGATGTGTTACAGAAAAAATCGATTAAAATGGAAAGTCTGCCAAAAAAGGGAAATTTTGAAATTTCATTTCCATTTTCCTTTAAATCTTGTGGAACACCTAAAGAGTTAACAAAGTTTGTAAAATCAGTTTTGAATAACTTGAGGGGTGTAGTTTCTAAAATGTCATTTATGGGTGGTTTCTAATATGTAGGCCCCACAAAGTGACTTCAGAACTGAACTGATCCATAAAAAGTGGGTTTTGGTAAATTTGTGATTTTTTTCATAAATAGAGGTGAAATATATTGACTCAAATTTATAACTGTCATGAAGTAAAATGTGTCACAAGAAAACAATCTTGGAATGGCTTGGATAATTAAAAGTGCTCCAAAGTTATTACCACATAAAGTGTCACATTTGCAAAAAAATGGCCTGAGCAGGGGGGTGAAAACTGGCCCAGGGTAGAAGGGGTTAATTAAGTCTGACCATAAATAGTATGTTTATAACATATATCTTTTTCTTGTTCTCACCACCAGTACATTCTAAGGATCACTCCTATATACGTGTATGTAAGATGGCTGAAAATGCCATGGGTTACCATTGACCTGGTGATTGTGGCAATGCCACCAAAAGGAAACTCAAAGACAGTGTTATGGTTATCCAGGGAAGTTGAGTGCAATGTCAGAAGCTCACTGCTAGATGAGACACTCTCAAGTAAATCTGTTTCCAGACGTAGACACTGTGGGGAAAATCTATTAAAACTGGTGTTTCTTACCGTAATCTTACTAAAACATTCTCTGCCGTAACATGCACAAAAATTTTGAGTCCGTGTACCCGAAAATGAAATGTACACCAGCAAAGAACTGGAAAAGATTTCTGGTGTAATATACTCCAGTTTTATGGTGCAAGTATTGCTAAATTTGTTGTGCTGCATAGCCTCTACCCCTTCCCCTCAGTTGGTTATTGCAAGAACTGTGTAGCCACTAAGCTTGCTGCCTCAAGCTATCCTTGAGTGGAGAGCCACATACATCACTCTTTGGCCAAAAAGATCACAACTAAGGTCTGAACCCCTTGCAGCTGGTGTAACAGACTGTTTTTGCTTCTTTTGTACTAAATATGAATTGTACTAAATTATATATACTGTACTTTATTAAAAATGCAATTTCTAGACCTAGAAGTCGCAGTGCCAATGCTACTAATTTATGGTGCATTTACGTTTGGGAACAATAAATAAAATATTAGAAACATAACAAAGACTAATGAGCACATACAACACATTAGTCTGTTTTACACGGATACATATTTTTTCCCTTGTTGTGTTAAATGCATAATGAACATCATCCTTATAATGCTCATTATTAAAATATAATTCGGCTTCCACTCTGTCTCAAGGCTATGTCTTGTTAGACTTATATTTAATTGAACAAACATTATTAAGTACAGAATAACTCCGGAAGCTCACGTGTTCTAGACCTACTCAAGGAGAAAGAAATCCCAAAGGCTACTTCAGTGTTGCTAGAATTGATCTTAAAGATTTCATTTTGCAAGAAAGTGAGTCACATCCTGCAGAACAGAAAGTCTTTTCCATACACAGCATTCACAGTGAAACATAGAATATATTTCTCTATTATTCAATAACCTCCAATGCAACAAGGAATTCACTTAAGATGTAGTGTGCGCAAAGGTAAAAAACAAGCAACATTATTATATAGATTATCCACTGTGTATTTATGTCCTGATGGAGCTCAGATTATTGCATGAACAAGCTTCTTGGTTTAGAATTCTAATCTTCAGGCTACTTTCCATGTATCATCCGCCTCTAACTGTACTGCAGTACATGTACTGTACTGCTCTCTAACTGTACTACGCAGTCCAGTGCACATCTTGTCTAATGGTGAAGTATTGGAAAAAGCAGCTCTCACCTGTTTCCTGCTGTGTACAGCACGGACAGCAGCCCCTGGGTTTGGCTGTTCAAACAATAGTCCAAAAACACACTTGGAAGTCCAGCTCTAATCAAAAGCAGGGGAACTTTATTTCAGCGGTTTAAAAACTTTCTGTTACATGACATTATGAAGGACCCAGAATAGAGGTGGTCTGAAACGCGTAACAATACTTCATTTCCTGTAACAGAAAGTTTTTAAACCGCTGAAATAAAGTTCCCCTGCTTTTGATTAGAGCTGGACTTCCAAGTGTGTTTTTGGACATCTTGTCTAATGTATGCAGACCTGGAGGGTGCATATTTTTGTTCAAAATGTGAGCAAATTGCCCGTTTGGAATCGCACATCAAGTATCTAACAGGCGAGTTTCAACACTGGGAAGCATTGACAATTTGGAAATTAGTTTGCTGCTCACTGAACTCTATGGGGTAGATGTGGGGAAGGGTGGTAGCAAGGAGGCTCAGGAAAGTGAGGTAGCTAGCTGGATAACAGAAAGCAGGGTAGAGGGAAGAGGGCCAGGGAGGCTAGCCCTGATCTGACACACCCCAACAAGTTTGCAAGGTTGGCAAATGAGGGGAATGTCAGTTCAGGGAGAGCACTGCTGCAGCCGGACCCTTCCTCTGCCAGTCAGAGAAATGTCAGCTCCAGTAAGCAGGGGACCAGGAGAGCAGGGCAGGCCAGACAGTTGCTGGTAGTGGAAGAATCAATTAGGGGTACAGACAGGGCAATCTGTTACAAAGACCTGGATCGCCGAACGGTGTGTTGTCTTCCTGGCGCTCGAGTACACAGGAATACACAGGAACCTCGGACCCTGAGTCGCCCTGAAAATCCCTGGGGCTGAGACAACCTGTTCTTCCAAGACACAGAAGAACAGGAGTCTCCACCGGCCTAGATGCAAGGAAAGGTAAAGACAGAGAACAGCCACTGGAATGGCAAGTAAGAGCCCAGAATAACAAGCCACAGCAACAACGACTGGAACCCATGCATTTGTACTGGAACCTGAACACCAAACAGGACGCACGAACAAAACAACAAACACAGGATCCAGAAAACCAGTAACTGCCTGGACCCCCATGCGGACAGGGTGCATGGCGGCCCCCGGCAGAGCTGCTCACTGACTACTTGTTCCCCCTCCGGCACAAAACAGACGGGGAACATGTCTAGTATCTATGCAGAACTATACACACCAAAGACAGACCAAACATGGAACAACTAGACATACAACACCAACCCGAACATATTACACCACACATAGAAGAGGGGAAGGAAGGGAAGGTGACATTGAGGTGACATCGCTGTCTCACTAGGTGGCCCTCAAGGACTGGGCAGATGGAACACCCAGGACAGGAGTATAGCTCCAGCACCAACAGAGGCTGGAGGACTACTGCACTCCAGGCTACCAGCCAAGGCAATATAAGCACCTAGTGACCACACCCAGCCAGGTAGTTAACCCCACATGCACCAGACAGAGAAGGAACCAGGAGAAAGGAGGAAAGTGCACACATGCTGCAAAACAACACGTTGCCCCTGGCAACCAGCATGCATGGCTAACGTGTCATGGCGCAAAACAACAAGACCGTGAGACAGCCGTGACAGCCGACTTCGCTGTCGGCTACAGGCTCTATCGTAGGGATAGGCTGCACCTCAAAGGGGAAGGGGCAGCTGTGTTGGGGGAGAATAAGGCTAGAAGGTTAGAGGAGTGTTTAAACTAGGGATGGGGGGGGGGGGGTTAATTACATTACAGGATAGGAAGATAGTGCAGATAGAGACCGGGGGCAAGGTAATGGGACTGGGGTAGGAATGGAAGGAGGGACTAGAACCGTTCAGAAGGAAAGGTATAGGGTAAAAAATATACATAAACCTCTTAATTGTATGTATACTAATGCCAGAAGCCTGACTAATAAAACTGGGGAACTGGAATTAGTTATGTGTAAGGAGTAGTGTTGAGCAAGCATGCCCGGCCGAACAGCAGTTCGGCTTAAGCATCGCTATGCTCGGCACATCACAATGTTCGACCAAATACTGTGTGTGCTTGAGCACAACTGAACACAATGAAAATCAATAGGAGACCCAAGCATTAAACCAGGCACCCCCTGCTCTGAAGAAGAGAGGCTGTCTGGTTCACAGAAAAAGGTTAGAAATTAATGGAAACACCACCGAAATGGTTTGGAGTACAGCAGGGGAAGGATATCTGGATGCATCTTGGACTCCTATTACCTATGACATACAATAAACAACCACACAAAGGCTATATGCCAAAAGCCGGGTATGTGCAAGCCAACAATCTATCCATGAGACAGATACAGTCAGCATACCTTACAATGGCAGCCTTGTACATTATGAGACATTTAGGCAAAAAGAAAAAGGCAGGCGTGCTCAAACCCTGCTGCACCGAGCACGGACCATGCTGGGAACCACAGCGTAACTTAAGTAAAGGAGAAAAAGAAGTCCAGCTCGATTAAAATGTTACCTTTATTTTTCAGTGCAGATTAAAAGCCAGTTACACTCCAGTCAACATGTTTCGGATCAGGGACAATAGCGATCCTTCCTCATGAGGAAGGATCGCTATTGTCCCTGATCCGAAACATGTTGACTGGAGTGTAACTGGCTGGAGTGTAATCTGAACTGAAAAATAAAGGTAACATTTTAATCGAGCTGGACTTCTTTTTCTCCTTTACTTATGAGACATTTAAAACCAGCTCTCATCTAACTGAGAGCCAGTAAGCCTCAAAGTTGCTTCATAACTGTTGGATGGCTTGGGTGGACCTGTGCACCTAGATCATTATCATTAGGGTGACAAAAAGTTTTCTGATTGTCCTAACATAATATTCAATAACCTTTCTATACTGTTTTCTAATGTAAACTCATTTGCATAATCGTGGGCATATGCAAATTAGCTGACTCTGCTTGTTTTTTAGCTGAAACACCATTTGCATGGAAAACTTGCGATAAAAATTCATGATTAGAATATTCACAATCAACACTACTCATGAACAGCGTCATTTATTGGATTCATAGTCTTATGAAAAAACTATAAATCCAATAGATGGCGCTGTTCATAACTCATGAACAGTGCCATCTATGGTTTCATAGTCTTATGACAAGACTATGAATCCAATAGATGGTGCTGTTCATGACTCATGAACAACACCATCTATTAGTTTCATAGTCTTTTTTTTTAAATACATTTTATTAGTTTTTAATATAATTTGCATATTTACATTTAACGGTACATATTGGATCAAATACAGGTCATATTCCTTTTTTACAGATATGTGCAGTGAAAACTAAGATAAAACACATATAAACAGTGCAATAATCCTTTCCCTAAACATTTCCCTTCCCCCCTTCTATACAGGTGATGTGGTTTAAAGTTTTATTTTTATTATAGGTATTCCTGGAGGTGTGCAGTGTCTCATTTCGGAGTATATGTGGATTTATTGTCATGTAGTCTCATGGTAGTGCATCTTTATGTAAGGATTGATGATGCTTTATATGTTATTGGTTTCATATTCTTATGACAACACTATGAATCCAATAGATGGCGCTGTTCATGATTAATGAACATCGCCATTTATTGGATTCATAGTCTTATCATAGGACTATGAATCCAATAGATGGCGCTGTTCATGAGAAGTGTAGATCGCGAATATTGCAATCGTGAATTTTTATCACAAATTTTCCATGCAAATGGTTTTTCAGCTGAAAAACAAGGCAGATTCTACTCATTTGCATGTCTTTCCCATATGCCCATGTTTATGCAAATAAATTTACATGACAAAACTGTATAAAAAGGTTATTGAATATTATGTTAGGACAATCAGAAAACTTTTTGTCACCCTAATGATAATGATCTAGGTGCGCAGATCAACCCAAGCCATCCAACAGATTTGAAGCAACTTTGAGGCTTACTGGCTCTCATTCAGATGAGAGCTGGTTCTGAATGTCTCACAGTGCACAAGACTGCCATTGTAAGGTATGCTGACTGTATCTGTCTCATGAATAGATTGTTGGCTTGCACATAACCGGCTTTTAGCATATAGCCTTTGTGTGGTTGTCTATTGTATGTCATAGGTAATTGGAGTCCAAAATGCATCCAGATGTCCTCCCCATATTGTTTCCAAACCATTTTGGTGGTGTTTCCATCATTTTCTAACCTTTTTCTGTAAACCAGACACCCTCTCTTCTTCAGAGCATGGAGTGCCTGGTTTAATGCTCAGGTTTTCCCATTGACTTCCATTATACTACCGAGCACCCGAGCATCCTGATGTGTTTGGCCAGAGCCCCTGAGCACTTTAGTGCTTGATCAACACTAGTGAGGAGGACTATAACATAGTGGGAATAACTGAGACATGGCTAGATGATAGCTATGACTGGGCAGTTAATGTACAGGGTTGCAGTCTTTTTAGAAAGGATCACAAAAACCAGGGAGAGGTCTGCCTTTATGTAAAGTTCTGTCTAAAGCCCACAGTCCGAGAATATACTGTATAAGAGAGGGACATGAACATGTGGGGTCACTGTGGGTAGAAATACATGGAGGCAAAAACAATAATAAAATACTAATAGGAGTTTATTATAAACCACCTAATATACCAGAGTCCACAGAAAATCTGCTACTAAACGAGACGAGGCGGCAGATGATAATAAGGTTGTTATTATGGGGGACTTCAACTACCCAGATATAGACTGGGAGACTAAATCCTGTATATCTAATAAAGGAAACAGGTTCTTGGCAATAACCAAAGACAATTACCTTTCCCAAGTGGTTCTCGACCCGACTAGAGGGACGGCCATACTGGACTTAGTATTAACCAATAGACCTGACAGAACAACAGATGTGCAGGTTGGGGGATACCTGGGAAATAGTGACCATAAAGTAATAACCTTTCAATTATCATTCAAAAGATACCAAACATTCAAAAAATACCAAACTTCAAAAAAGCTAAATTTTAGGTAAAGAGAGGCCATAGGCCTAAGTAACTGGGACAAAGTCCTCAAAAATAAAAATACAGCCACAAAATGGGATATTTTTAAAAGCATCCTAAAATCTAATTGTGAGAGGTACATACCTTATGGGAATAAAAGGTTAAGGAACAATAAGAAACCAATGTGGATAAATAAAACTGTAAAGAAAGCAATAAATGACAAAAAGAAAGCATTTAAATCACTAAAACAGGAGGGTGGGCGAGGAAGCACTGAAAAACTATAATGAAAAAATAGAATACGTGAAAAACAAATAAAAGCAGCCAAACTAGAGACTGAGAGATTAGTTGCCAAAGAGAGCAAAACTAACCCTAAAAATGTTCTTTAATTATATAAATGGTAAAAAGTATAAATCTGAAGGTGTCAGCCCTCTACAGCGTAATGAGGGGGGAGTTACAGAGATCGATGAGGAGAAAGCAAAGCTATTAAATATTTTTTTCTCCACTGTATTCACTGAAGAAAATAAACTGTCAGATAAAATGCAGAATGTAAAAGTAAATTCCCCATTAAAAGTGCCCTGTCTGACCCAGGAAGAAGTACAACGGCGTCTTAAAAAGATTAAAATAGACAAATAGACAGATGGCATACACCCCGTATCCTAAGAGAATTAAGTAATGTCATAGCCAGACCATTATTTCTGATATTTAAGGACTCTATACTGACAGGGAGTGTTCAATAGGATTGGTGCATAGCAAATGTGGTATTAATATTCAAAAAGGGTCCAAAAACAGAGCCCGGAAACTATAGGTTGGTAAGTTTAACATCTGTCATAAACTGTTTGAAGGTTTTCTAAGAGATGATATCTTGGAGTACCTCAATAAAAATAAGCAAAAAATCCATATCAGCAAGGCTTCATGAGGGATCGGTCATGTCAAACTAATTTAATCAGTTTCTATGAGGAGGTAAGTTCTAGACTTGACAGCGGCGAATCAATGGATGTCGTATATCTGTACTTCTCCAAAGCATTTGACACTGTACCACATAAAAGGTTAGTATATAAAATGAGAATGCTTAAACTGGGAGAAAATGTCTGTATGTGGGTAAGTAACTGGCTCAGTAATAGAAAACAGAGGGTAGTTATTAATGGTACATACTCAGATTGGGTCACTGTCACTAGTGAGGTACCTCAGGGGTAAGTATTAGGCCATATTCTCTTCAATATATTTACTAATGATCTAGTAGAAGGCTTGCACAGTAAAATATACATTTTTGCAGATGACACTAAACTGTGTAAAGTAATTAACACTGAAGAGGACAGTATACTGCTACAGAAGGATCTGGATAGATTGGAGGCTTGGGCAGATAAGTGGCAGATGAGGTTTAACACTGACAAATGTAAGGTTATGCACATGGGAAGGAATAATGCAGGTCACCCGTACATACTAAATGGTAAAACACTGGGTAAGACTGACATGAAAAAGGACCTAGGAATTTTACTGAACAGCCAACTAAGCTGTAGAAACCAGTGTCAGGCAGCTGCTGCCAAGGCCAATAAGATAATGGGTTGCATCAAATGGGTCATAGATGCCTGTGATGAGAACATCGTCCTGACACTTTACAGATCACTAGTCAGACCACACATGGAGTACTGTGTACAGTCCTAGGCTCCTGTGAACAAGGCAGACATAGCAGAGCTGGAGAGAGTTCAGGGGAGGGCAACTAAAGTAATAACTGGAATGGGAGGACTACAGTACCCAGAAAGATTATTAACATTAGGGTTATTCACTTTAGAAAATAGATGACTGAGGGGAGATCTAATAACTATGTATAAATATATAAGGGGTCAGTACAGAGATCTCTCCCATCATCTATTTATCCCCAGGACTGTGACTGTGACAAGGGGACATCCTCTGCGTCTGGAATAAAGAAGGTTTGTACACAAGCATAGAAGAGGATTATTTAAGATAAGAGTAGTGAGACGATGGAACTCTCTGCCTGAGGAGGTGGTGATGGTGAGTTCACTAAAAGAGGAGCCTGGATGTATTTTTAGAGTGTAATAATATTACAGGTTATAGCTACTAGAGAGGGGTCTTTGATCCAGGGAGTTATTCTGATTGACTGATTGGAGTCAGGAAGGAATTTTTTCCCCTTAAAGGGAACCTGTCACTTGGATTTTGGGTATAGAGCTGCGGATATGGGTTGCTAGATCGCCGCTAGCACATCCGCAATATCCTGTTCCCATAGCTCTCTGTGCTTTTATTGTGTCAAAAAACGATTTTTATAGATACGTAAATGAACCTTAGATGAGTCATGTCTCCTCCATGCTTGAGAGATGAGTCCAGCGTTCTCTGACTCTGAGCCCAGCCATGCCCACTGTGAAGGAGCCCAGCACCACCCTGCATCCTCTGAATCTCCCCCTTGCTCCCCGACGTCACAAAATTAGAGCCCCGTAATCTCGCGATGTGCGAGCTAGCGCATACGTAGTTAGTTCCCTGAGGCTGATGCCATCTCAGGGAAAGAACACTATGCCAACACTGCGCATGCGCTAGGTTGCGCATGGCAAGATTATGGCGCTCTTGCTTTGTGACGTCGGGGAGCAAGGAGGAGATTCGGAGTATGCGGGGCGGTGCTGGGATCCGGAAACGTTAGTAGCCCCATTTACAGATATATAAAATCGTTTTTTTGAAACACAGAGAGCTATGGGGACTGGATATTACGGATGTACTAGCGGCGATCTAGCAGCCCATGTCCTCAGCTCTATACACAAAATCCAGGTGACAGGTTCCCTTTAAGTAGGGAAAATTGGCTTCTACCTCACAGTTTTTTTTTGCCTTCCTCTGGATCAACTTGCAGGATAACAGGGCGAACTGGATGGACAGATGTCTTTTTTCGGCCTTATAAACTAAGTTACTATGTTAGGGTCCATTCACAGGTCCATTGTGTACTGCGGATCCGCAATACCCCGGGCCGGCACCCCTATAGAATAGGACATGTTCTAATTTTTTTGGGAGCCGCGGACCGGAAGATCGGGGCCGCGCACCAGAAATGCAGATGCGGACAGCACACTGTGTACTGTCCGCATCTCTTCCAGCCCCATTGAAAATGAATGGGTCCGGATCCGTTCCACAACATTGCGGAACGTATCCGGACCCATTCTACGGATGTGTGAATGGACCCTTACTATATGTTACTGTACTGCTCTCCACCAGTATTGACCTGATACGGTATCTATTGTACTAAATGTTTTGCACTTTCTGTACTGCTCTCTGCCTGATCTACATATTCTGTATGTTCTGTACTGCTCTACACCCATATTACATGTTTTGTACTGCTCTCTACCTGTTCAAAATGTACTGTACTGCTCTCCACCAGTAATACCTGTACAGAACTACTATCATCCTGTGCTACATGTATTGAACTGTTATCTATCAGTACTACATGTACTGTACTGCTCTCCTCTAGTAATACATGTACTGAACTGCTAACTGTACTACATATATTGAACTGTTATCGACATGTACTGTACTGCTCTCTACCTTTACTATATGCATTGAGCTGCTATCTACTTGTACTACATGTATTGTACTTCTTTCTAACTGTCCTACAGGTTTGGTACATTCTGTACTGTTCTCTACCTGTATTAAATGTACTGTACTGCTTTCCACCAGGAATGCATGTACTGAGCTGCTCTCTACTTGTACTACATGTATTGTACTTCTCTTTACCTCTACCACATGTATTGTACTTCTCTTTACCTCTACCACATGTATTGTACTTCTCTTTACCTTTACTACATGTGCTACTATCTACTGCACTGTCCTCTACCTGTACTGTTCTGCTGTCCACCAGTAATATATATACCGAACTGCTATCTTCATGTACTACATTGTCGCGGATGATGTTGCAGATAGCTGGAACTTATGAATAAACGTCCGACTGGCTTGATCCCAAACTAAGGAGCATATAGGTGAGCCCTATAAAACCCTAAGAGCTCTCCCTGACTGCTATGCCCATGCAAGGGTCTCAATGGTAGACGATTGCATGCCCCACGTACCTAAGACTGTGTGACACCTGAAAACCCTATAATAGTGACCATCGGCTCCCTGCACTTAATACGGACGGAGTCAGGGTCACCAAGAATCAAGCCAGCAATGAAACTCAATACATGAAAAGACTTATCTGAGGAAACAGCAGCAGCAGCCTCCAGCAGTGAACACTTCATCCAGGAAGTAGTATAAACCGCAAAGTGAGGCAGTATGGGAGGGAATATAAAGGGAGACGATTAGTCTAAATAGGTGACACCTGGGAGAAGGAAAGGAGATGACAAAGTGAAACCAAAACAAAGAACATCATGCAAGAGGTAGAGAAGGACGTCTGCCAGACCTTCTCACAGAACTGGAGGTGACATACATATACTAAACTGCTTTCTACCTGCACTGCTTGTACTGAACTGCTATCTACCCTATCTACCTGTAGTACATGTATTGTAGTGCTCTTCACTTATACTACATGTACTGTAGTGCTCTCTACCTGTTCTACTTGCACTGTACTGCTCTTTATCTTTTTCCACATGTACTGCACTACCCTCTAGCTGTACTACATGTATTTTACTGCCCGCTATCTGTTCTACATGTACTATACCGCTTTCTACCTTTACTACAGGTATGGTACTGCTCTCTACCAGTACATTTGCAGTACTGCTCTCTATTTGTTCTGTATGCACTGTACTGCTCTCTACCAGTATAACATGTGCAGTACTGCTCTCTACTGTACCATTATTGTAAGATATGTAAAACTGTATCAATACCTCTAGCTGTACAGTACACTATTGTATTTCCCGTCTGGTTTGTGTGGCCATTTAGTTATTTAAAATGTAAAGCATTTAGGCCCTCTTACATGTTTTGGTCAAGAGTTCAAGAGACTTTATGGTTGATGATTCCGACTTTTGGCACCCGAGTGAGCATTATAAGGGAGCACATAGAGTCCCCGGAACTCTGTATTACCATTATGCTGTCTGAATGAAGGCTAGGGTTTTTTCAAAAGAGCAATCTAAAACATGCACACATACCTGCTATAAAAAAAATAGATGATTTTTTTTTAAAACAGATATGTGCTATCCATTTTCATTGCGCACCCATTCACTAGAATAAGTGAGTCCTGTTGGCATGGCAGAGCTCCATCACCATTCCACTATCCTAGCTTCTGCCCAGTGGCCGTTTTTCCTGGCCCTCCTCTGCTCTCCACCAGAAGGGCTGGCCACTGGGCTCCTGTGTCCTATGCTGGAGGCCGCAAGGCCTCTCCCTGTTTCCGATAGGGTGCCCATGCTCCCTGCCTCTAAAAAGGCCAGCACACCTGTACACAATCTGGACCAGCAAATAGCTGGCCTCTTGTGGGTACTTAAGGGCAATAGGTTCCTCTAGCTTGTTAGATCCTGGTAAAAGTGCTATAAACTGTCTGCCTATGAAGCTACTTCTGCTTGATTTCCAGATTCTAACTCTCAGCTGCCTGATCTGACCAGTGCTTGTTCCCTGTACTGTTTCATGGATTCACATGAACTCTGCTGGACCTGACCTCAGCCTGTTATTGTCTACGATTTTGCTTGATTTGTCCGTCCCATGCATAGCTGTCTCTGACTCACGTGGGCCAGCAGCCAACCACGCTGGACTACTCCAAGAGGTAGCGGCATGTTGCATTTCCTGAAGCAAAGACCAGAAGCCTATATAGGAGTTAAATAGTGAAAACCAGGGAACTGTCAAGATAATGCCCTTAGGTTAAGCCTTAAGCCAAATCCATTGGTTGGCACGGCGGTTCCGCAACCATTGTCCATAACACTTGTGCACATGTCAACTGACCCATTGATTATAATAAGTCAGTGTTCAGTTCAGCTACTGTCCATTCACCAACTGGAAAGCACCTGGATGTGAACATTGCTCATCAGAATGAGCCCTAGGGCTCTGTTTGCATAGGTTCTGCTTTCAATTCCAGCTGGGTTTCAGTGTTTTTGATGGCAACATTAGTGTAATCTATAGAACTACTCTTCCCTTCAAAAACAGGAACCCTGACAAAAAAAAGTAATAGACTCCATTAAGATGTGATGAAACCCAGCAGGATTTGTTGAGATACATCATAGTGTCATCAGAAATCAGAAATTAAATGGGTTGGTCCATCTGAGACGGATATGCCATCAATGTCAGATAGGCACGTGTACCAACTCTGAAATTCGCTCCTACCTTCAGAATGGATCTTCACTGCTACAGGAGTACTGAAAATAGGATCGCCGGCTCGGCTATTTACAGCAGTCCCATAGTGGTGAATGGAGAGAAGGATGAACTTGCATGGAGCACTTGCCATTCACTACTATGCTCATTATTTTTGGAAACCACATAACAATAAATGGAGAGCACGCTGCATATGCACAATTTGCTCTTCACTTCAGGGGACCACACCTATATTGCATTTATGGCAAATCCTAGCATGTCCCAGGTGGGCTAACCTCTTTGATTCATATTTTTGAGGCTATAACTGCAGCAGATTAACTCATGCCGATACCTGTTTTTACAGTGATCAGTAACATGCTTTATTCTGGAACACCATCTTTTTATAGAATAGCAGCTGCACTGAGAAAACAAACCACAGTCACAAAGCGGTGATAAAATAATGCTAGATTATACATTTAGTGAATCGCTCACCATGCCTAGGCTAACAGTAACTGCAAATGGTGTCTTTAAGAAATCATGGGCTATGACCTCAATATGCAATGCCATCTGACAAGTGAGAGATAATAAACCGACAAGAATAGAAAATATCAGAACTAACAGTTTCCACTTTAATCAGCTATGACAAGTATAATGCTGTTTTAATTATGCCTTGAAATACACAGAAATAAGTGCATATTTCATGTCACCTGGTATCCTGGAGACGCAAATAAAATAAGCATGTCAGCAATTATCTATGGTAATTCAATTTCTCCCCATTCCATTCAAAGCAGCAAAAACTCATTTTTGCAGCTTCATACCTGCGAAAGGTCTGAATAGTATGTTTAATGCCAAATCCAGTTGTGCCCCTTCCCCCCATACCACATTATAGAACCAGCACTCATAAGAAGCACGGGTTTGATTGATAGGAACTGGAATTCTTTGTGAAAGATGGAAGGAAGAATTTGTTATGGTGTATATTGTGGGGTGTGATTGTCTGTCTTGCACATACTTGGTGGCACTAGAGCGGTTTTCTCACTAGTTAAAGCGATGCTACCATAGGAAATCAGCGTTGCTTAAATTCTACATGGAGTATAATGTAGAAACATGGGGGGGGGTCATTTATTAAGCAGAAATACACCTATATTAGTTGTATTTTAGGCGCAGATTGCGGTGCAACGGTAAGGGCGGGTTCGCATTTGCGTTATACAGTTCCGTTATAGGTTCCGTTATAAAAAGTCATAACGGAATATAACGGAATTTAAGGACGGAATGCAAAACGGAAGCCTTTAAAAGGCATTCCGTTTTGCTCCATCCTAATAAATGTCTATGGGGGAAAATAACAGTTCCGCTTGGTTCCGTTATACATGACGTAAAAAATAGTCCTGTCAACAGGTATGTCTCATTTTGGTTAGTATATGTTAGTAAATGTAGTATATGTTTTTGTGATGACTATTGGCGCTATTAAAAATGTTTGGAGGTGCATACACAGCCTGTTGCTAAGTCTGGGTGGTACAGTCACATTTACTGTATGGTATCCAGGAGATATCATATATTAAGTATACGCTGACTTTTTGCATTACATTCAAGGTTTAAATACTCTTGGTTTCATTTACTCTGTACTGTCCTTTGTATATTTGAAATACGGACGAGTGCATAGTGTTGGAGAAACAAAGAGAAGGAGAGCATGTAAGAAGTATTAACCAGCCACATTGCTGGGATAGGATAGGGGAAGTATGGCTCCCTGAGTCATCACCACCCCTCACTCTTCTCTGGTCTAAGTGCTGGTCTGACTGAAAGTGTTAAGTAAGACTGCCTGCTGTAGTAAACTTCCAGAGAGGACATTAAAGTGGCACAAACGTTACATTCATCAAGTTAGCCCCAGCCTTTTTGTGGAAAACGCAGTGTGTGAACCAGTGTGGTTGACCACCAAGGGAAATTTTAAATGTGGAAGTAAAAAATGTATATGTTGCATGCATATGTCAGTTAGTAAAGAGGTCATATCTACATCTAATGGTAGCATACATAAATTGCAACAATACATTAACTGCAACACAGAATATGTTGTCTATGTCATCACATGTCGAACCTGCGCGTTGCAATATGTTGGATGCACAATTAATCAGTGAGAATTCGCAAACATCTGAGTGACATCCCGCATGTTTCAACGCGCAATGTTTCAGCAGCCACATCACACTTTGCGGTAGTACACAAGGGCGATACCTCTCCGTTTTATGTACAGGGTGTTGAAAGAGTCACCATTCCGATCAGAGGGGGAAATCATAGGCAAAAACTATATAGTCGAGAAACATATTGGATGTTCAACCTTGGAACATGTATACCTAAGGGATTGAATAGGAAACATGACTTAACCTTACAATATAAATGATTTGTTTTTCTTTGGTTAAGGATTCCATCCCACCTGATTGGAATTATTTTCCCTATAACCAGTATTCTATGGCCACCTGGTATTTGTTCCAGGTGATGGAAATTATCCAATCAAGTGGGTGAGGCTTCTTCTGACTGTGCATAAAATGGAGATTTTTAAGTTTGTTTGTTTGTCTTGATGAAGGGCTAAGATGTAACAGCCCGAAACGCGTCACATAGTACTGTCCTACTTTTTTGATTTCTGATTTTAAGGAAGTCTAATAAAAAGCCTTTTTATTTGTGAAGAGCTGGAATCCGTGTTCTTTTCACATTTCAGACTGAGTCCAGGTCTGATTATCCGTGCTCCACAAGGAGGTGAGAGGTGAGAGCTGCAGTGATTTCTTTGCTTGTCTACCATCAATAGTACAATGTATGTGTAAGGAATTACACTATTTCTGGCCATTATATCACTTGTATCTGGCATTTTTTTAGCAGTTTTCCTCTTTGTTTGCTGAATATCTGGTTTGCAGTTATCTCAGACATGGTGCATGTTTGAATACAATAAGTAGAGGAGAATCTGCTTCCTAACCTTTTCTTACTCACTCAGAAGCATCCCCAGTATAATGGAGGATATTACAATTATTTTTGTCAATAATGCGCTTGTGCTAAGCTATAGGCTTCCTATGTAGCTGGGCAGTCTGCTTGTCTGTGTGTGTCTCCTCGACTCCTGCTCACTCACCCCCCTCCCCTTTGCATAGACTTGCATTGACATAAAGGTGAAACTCGAAAAATTAGAATATCGTGCACAAGTTCAATTATTTCAGTAATACAACTTAAAAGGTGAAACTAACATATGCGATAGACTCATTACATGCAAAGCGAGATATTTCAAGCCTTTATTTGTTATAATTTGGATGATTATGGCTTACAGCTTATGAAACCCCAAAGTCTCAATTTTAAGGTACCCTTGGCTCAGGGGATATGGATTAATTAGCTGACTAGAGTGTGACACTTTGTGACACTTTGAGCCTAGAATATGTAACCTTTTCACAAAATTCTAATTTTAAGCTGCATTAATAAATTCCTTTTAATTTGCATAACTGAAATAAATGGACTTTTGCACGATATTCACATTTTTCGAGTTTCACCTGTATGTAATATGATCCTCCTGCAGAGATGATCTGTCCAGGATGGGAAAAAGTAAAAAGCAAAGTTGTGTGAAAAGTTAGTGACCATTTAAAAGCCTCTGGACAAGAACTAGTATACATGAAGTGACTTCAAAAATTTGATCTAGAAAATCATCCACCCATATTAATTGCATGGAATATTCACATATTGGTTGTTAATATGTGACATTGCAAGTGTCCCTTTAAAGAGGTCCAGCCAAAAACTTGTATTACCTATGCCCTGGAAAGATGATAAATGTTAGATTGGTAGGAGTCTGACTGCTGGAACTCCCACCAATTGCAAAAAAGGGTGGCACTGGCCCCTTGCCCCCCTCAGCTTCATAACCAGGGAAAGGAGGAATTTGACCAGAGAGGTGATTGAGAATATGCACTGTCTGCTTACACTCTTCCTTGGCGACAAAGTTAATGGAAAGGCATGATCGCACCAGTCAACCTCTTTGGAGTGATTGTGTGATGGGGTCTCCTGTTTTGCCAGGCTATTCTTTGAAAGGTGATGTTTGAGTCTGGAATACCACTTATGAGAGAGGGAAAGAGGAAGATGTTTGTCCATATAATGTGTTTAAGCACTTAGCATTTTAATCTTTTTTTTTTTGAGAAAAGTATATGCCCTCCTATAATGTTTATTTTGCATACAAAGTGGTCGTTGCTACGGCGAAGTGACGTTTCGGCACATCCGTGCCTTCATCAGACTAGTGCCGCTTGAGGGAGAGGAGATCGCAGTTGTGGACGCAGTAAGGGATAGACATGCGGTAGTACCGCTAGAAAGAAGAAGCGCTTCTAGAAAGTCTAGAGAGGCTTTTTGCTGTGCCAAAAGTCCAAACAAATGAGAAATTTTATATCAAGAAAACCAACCACCCATTTTTCTGTACAAATTGCATAGAATATTGAAATATAGGCTGTTAATACCTAATGATTTTTTTGTATTGTGCCTTACAATGTCCCTAACATGAACTTTCAGAGAATGACGATTCCTAATTCCTCCTTTCTTTATTTATTTAAAGTTTATCTTTTAATTATATTGTACATTACTATCTGGCATTTGTTATATATGAAATTCTCTTTTCCTCTAATCAACATTTTATCTTTCGTTATATAAATGGATCCTAGTAAACAACTGTCAGATACTCTTCACAATTTTATTTTCCAATGTGTTTTTTTTTCCAATAATATAAAGCTATTGTTCTGTTTTTCAAGGTACCTGCAGAGCATAAAGACGAGAACATGTCAAAGGTAAAAGTGAGAGAAAGGATCTGGGTAGATATATGAGAACAAATCTCACCACACAGAGAAATGAAAACTGAAGAACTAAAGTGCCAATGTCAATGAAAGTCACTGAGTATAAAGAGATGGAACTCAAGGCTCAGAACAATAGTGAATGGAGGATGCAGCTTCCTGCTGTGTCCATCACTCTCAAGGCCCCAAACCAAAGCCCTGCAGAGAGGTATCATGAGTTTGTGTGCACTAGAAGAACAAGAAGTAGAGCATTGTGAGTGGCATGGTTTCTGATCCTGAAAAGAGGTTCTGTGCAAAGCCTCTTTTGAGAGCCCCTTTCCTCATGATTACTGGACATTTGATATTTAGCTGGATGGAATAATGTGTGTTCTCCATTAATTGTTGACGTATAACATGAGTTATTCTTGCAGTTGCCCATTCACTTTGCAGCATAATAGCTCTCCTCTGGTAGGAAGACAATTGTCTCTCTAGTGCCACCGAATGTTCGGGTGGTTTCCCCTTAAGTTAATGATCTTTTAAATTGATTTTAACCCCTTAAGGACCGGGCTCATTTTCACCTTAAGGACCAGGCCATTTTTTGCAAATCTAACCAGTGTCACTTTATGTGTGAATATTCACAGAATGAAGTACCGCACACCGCTGTCGCTGGTGCTAGCAAAAGACTTGTTAGTTGTAATCTGTAGTAGAAAAAATTGCTGCACACAGCTAGTTCAATTTGCCATTGATCAGTGAAATTTATTATTCACAATTATTTCATGTTGCATACATGGTCCAGTGGATGCCCATATATCTCAGAGTCACATTGCATGAGTACCGTACGTTTCGGCCTATTTTGGCCTTCTTCAGCGGTATATGATCTATTATAACATAAACATCCTGAAAGTTACAAGAAATATGGACTGGATGCTCAAAGACAAACATTCAAACATGTATTAAAAAAATATTGATGTTAATCATGGAAAGAATATATACATTAATAAAATGTAAAAAAAAAGGTCACATTCCCGATTTAAACCATTTGGTGATAAAATTCCGAGTTTATGGATCCAATAGGCTTCCTTCTGCCTAAGCAATAAATTCCGGTTACTGCCGCGTCTTGGTAAATAAAACCATGTTACCCATCCCACAACACTTTAAAGAAAAAAAACATAGTGTATCGCAATTATGGTTCCAAATACTAGAGCAAGTGGATTTACCAAGACGCGGCGGTAACCAGACTTTATTGCTTAGGCAGAAGGAAGCCTATTGGATCCATAAACTCGGAACTTTATCACCAAACGGTTTAAATCAGGAATGTGACTTTTTTTTATTAAACGCTTAAGTATATACTGGACTATATGCAACTAATTTGTAACTAATTTGTTTTCGATTTCCTTTACAGACTCGCTGATATTTATCTACATCTAGTTTGGTGAGATATCATCCTCCCTTCGCATTAGACCCCTTTGTCATATAGCACTAACACCACTGTTCATGATTTTTTTATTTCTAGTTTTATTTTCCATTATAATGCCAATATACTGCTATATTCTCCCCATAGTGTTTATTCTACTAATCGTTTCCCCTGCTATGTCTTCTAAATTACTAATACCATTACTAGTATAATCTCCTTTATTATATTATAGAATAATTTCATGATGTAGGTCTATAGACTTCAGATAATATATGATTAGGCCATCAATATATGGCAGCCGTTCTATCTATTGCCCCATGTGACCTACAGATGCCGGGCCGGAAGCCGGAGCCACTTGAAACGTAGGTGGAACGCAGCGCTGCATCACCTGGGTCACGTGACTTCCGGACGCCGGACCCGACGCCTCCTAGTGACTCGCAGGTGGAACGCAGCGTAGGGTCGCCGTGATCACGTGACTTCCGGGCCACGCACTGGAGACCTCCCAATAGCCCACACATTTAAGGGAATGCGCGCACAGGACATTCACCTGTGGTCCAGCGCACCTGCCCGCCGTCACTGCCAGGTAACTCTCTTCATATGAACCGATCTTATATCCTAGATGTCTGCTATCTCATGCCTTATCCTCATGTTATCTTGTGATATTGAGAAACTCATTATTGTATAACCATTGATGCCTCTGGAACATTTTTTGGATTATTGTATCCTCCTCATAATATTCCCCACTAGGGAATAATGACCTTTATGAGTGTTTAGCACCCCCTTCTAGCGTGCCTATGTAGTTCAACTAAAAATTCTTATTTCTTTTTAATTGTTTAATGTATATATTCTTTCCATGATTAACATCAATCTTTTTATAATACATGTTTGCAGTCTTTGAGCATCCAGTCCATATTTCTTGTAACTTACAAGATGTTTATGTTATCATAGATCATATACCGCTGAAGAAGGCCGAAATAGGCCGAAACGTACGGTACTCATGCAATGTGACTCTGTGATATATGGGCATCCACTGGATCATGTATGGAACAGGAAATAATTGTGAATAATAAATTTCACTGATCAATGGCAAATTGAACTAGCTGTGTGCAGCAATTTTTTCTACTACATACTTTATGTGTGAATAACTTTAAAACGCTTTTACTTATCCAGGCCATTCTGAGATTGTTTTTTCGTCAAAAAAAATCATTTTTATTTATAAAAAAATACCAAATTTCCAAAAAATTTAAAGAAAAGTGCAAATTTCCAAGTTTCTATTTCTCTACTTCTATAATACATAGTAATACCTCTAAAAATAGTTATTAATTTACATTCCATATATGTCTACTTCATGTTTGGATCATTTTGAGAATGCCATTTTATTTTTTGGGGACGTTACAAGGCTTAGAAGTTTAGAAGCAAATCTTTAAATATTTCTGAAATTTTCCAAAACCCACTTTTTAAGGACCAGTTCAGGTCTGAAGTCAGTTTGGGAGGCTTACATAATAGAAACCACCCAAAAATGACCCCATTTTAGAAACTATACCCCTCAAGGTATTCAAAACAGATTTTACAAACTTTGTTAACCCTTTAGGTGTTCCACAAGAGTTATTGGCAAATGGAGATGAAATTTCCGAATTTACATTTTTTGGCAAATTTTTCATTTTAATCCATTTTTTCCAGTAACAAAGCAAGGGTTAACAGCTAAACAAACTCAATATTTATTGCCCTGATTCTGTAGTTTATCGAAAAACCCCATATGGGGTGTTTATGTAAACTACAGAATCAGGGCAATAAATATAGAGTTTTGTTTGACTGTTAACCATTGCTTTGTTAACGGAAAAAATGGATTAAAATGGAAAATTTGGCAGAAAATAGCTGTTTTGGCACCTTTTATTCATTTATTTTTGACTGTGTTCATTTGAGGGGTTAGGTCATGTGTTAGTTTTATATAGCAGATTCTTACGGACACGGTAATACCTAATATGTCAACTTTTTTACATTTATTTAGGTTTTACACTATAATATCCTTTTTTTTAAAAAAACTAAAAACATTTTAGTATCTCCATAGTCTGAGAGTCAGTTTTTTTAAAAGTTTTTAGCCGATTGTCTTATGTAGGGGCTCATTTTTAGCGGGATGAGAGGACGGTTTTATTGGCATTATTTTGGGGTGCATATGACTTTTTGATCACTTACTATTACACTTTTTGTGATGTAAGGTGACAAAAAATTGCTTTTTTTACAGTTTTTATTTTTATTTTTTGACTGTGTTCATCTGAGGGGTTAGATCATGTGGTATTTTTATAGTTCAGGTTCTTACAGACGCGGCGATACCTGATATGTATACTTTTTTTACTTATTTTAGTTTTACAAAATAATATCATTTTATTTTAAAAAGAACCATATTTATTATTATTTTTTTCTGGGCAATTGTCTGTGGCCAAAAAGAATTAAAATTTGGGAAGGGGATTATAAATGTAGTACTCCATGGAAGTGTGGTACTCCCTGAAGCAACCGTCAATGCAGAGGCCCGGATGATCGGGGCACATGTCACACTCAGTGCTGGTGTCCTTCCGTATCCCCCTCCTGTGACACACTCTGCACTTTTTTGGGCACCGTCCCTTCTTTCCAGTATGGGGGACCACACCTGGAAAGTGTTGGCCAGGGACGATCCGGGCACCTCCAGGGATGATCCGGGCACCTCCAGTTTCCCGGTCAGAAAAGATCAGGCCCTTGAGGAATGCCTCATAGAACTGCAGGAATTTCCATGTGTTGCCAGCACTCCGGGACAGCACAAAAGAGTTGTACAAGGCAACCTGTACCAAGTAGACCGCAACTTTTTTGTACCATGCCCAGGTTTTGCGCATGGCATTATATGGCTTGAGGACTTGATCAGAGAGATCAACTCCTCCCATATACCGATTGTAGTCCACAATACAATCGGGCTTGAGGACCGTTGCTGCGGTACCTCGCACAGGGACAGGGGTGATGCCGTTACCGTGAATTGTGGACAGTACAAGGACATCCCTCTTGTCCTTATATCTGACCAGCAACAGGTTTCCACTGGTAAGGGCACGGGTCTCACCCCTGGGATAGGTACCTGGAGGGGGTGGGTAGGGAGGCCGCATTGATTTTTACGCACTGTCCCACAAGCGGACGTGGATCTGGTGGCGAGGGAATGGAACAAGGGGATACTAGTATAAAAGTTATCCATGTACAGGTGGTAACCCTTATCTAGCAGTGGGTGCATAAGGTCCCACACAAGTTTCCCGCTAACACCCAAAGTGGGGGGACATTCTGTGGGTTCAATACGGGAATCTCGCCCCTCGTACACACATGAAACTTGTAAGTGTACCCTGAGGTACTCTCACAAAGTTTGTACAGCTTCACGCCATACCTCGCTTGCTTAGAGGGAACATACTGGTGGAAAATGAGTCTCCCCTTGAAAGCAATGAGAGACTCATCAACAGCGACCTCCCTTCCAGGCACATAGGCCTCCAAAAATTTGGCCCTGAAGTGATCGATGATTTTGTACAGGCGGTCATAGGCAGGATCACCTCGAGGGGGGGGGATCTGCTGCATTATCTGCATAATGCAGACATTTCCGAATGGCCTCAAAACGGAAATGTGTCATGGCCATACAGTAGAGTGGGGTCTGGTAGAGGACGTCCCCACTCCAGTACTGCCTGACACTGGGTTTTTTGACTAGGCCCATGTGCGGCACGAGGCCCCAAAACATCCTCATCTCGGCTGCACTGACTGGAGTCCAGCCACCGGACCTAGCCAAAAAGGAGCCCGGGTGTTGAGCAATGAACTGTTGGGCGAACAAGTTCGTTTGCTCCACCATCAGATTCACAAAGTGGTCACTGAAAAAAAAACTAAAAAAGTCATATTCAGTGAAGCCCACTGTGGGAATCTGGATTCCTGGTTGGCCAACAAAGTCAGGAATCACGGGCTCAAAATCCTCTGGGGTACACCAGACAAGTTCACCGGTAGGGGCTCAGGTGGACTTATCTAGTGCGCCGGAAAACTAGTACGAGCCCGAGGGCGGCTAATACTAGTGTGGGCCCCTGTCATGGGGGTCTCCTGGCTCCACCTGGTGGCGTCTCCACCGCCTTGAGGGCTCATCATCATCACTACATGATGAGGAGGACGCGGATGACAAGAGGAAAGTGGGGTCATCGATGTCCTCACTGGGGCTCTCGGAGTCGGAGACAAGCAGGGCGTATGCCTCCTCGGCCGAGAACGTCTGGCGGGCCATAGGAGAGTGTGTGTGTGCGTGTGTGTGTGTGCGCGTGTGTAAAACTTTATTTAGTGTGCATGTGTGTGGGGGGATGGGTGTTCACGTTCACGACCCTAACCTACCCTAAACCTAACAGAAAAAATAAATAAAACTCAATAAAAAAAACGAAAGCCCCAAAAATAAAAATAAAAACAAACATTCAAACTCGCTGATCAGCGGTCCGAAGCAGTGGCCGGACGCTTAGAGTGCCAGCCACAGTCAGTGCACGCACAAAAAAATAAATAAAGCGATTGCGCCCCAAAAAAATTTAGTGTGGGGGAACAAGTTGCAGCACCACTGGGAGGGGGGGGTCTATGGTCACACAGCTGGGTGTGCTGTGGACCTCAGACACCCGATCAGGGTGAAGCCCAAAAATAAAACTTTTTTTTCCCCTAAAACTATTCCTCACTCTCCCTGTCTAATCTAACCTTTCCCTAACCATGTCCCTACAAACTTTTGAGTACCAGATGGCACTATGGTGGCTCACGTGGGGGTGCTGGGCTCAGAGGTGGACGGATGGGCTCCTCTCTCCACGGAAGCAGTGTGGAGGAGGAGAGTAGAGCTGGGGGATCGCCGATACGGGGGGAAGGGGGGTCACAAGACCCCTCTCTGCATTGTCACAGAGTGCCTGGTGAATGATTTCGGACATCAGGGCGTACCTGTACGCCCTGTGTCCTTAAGAGGGTAAAAGGTTGCTAACCAAATGAAAGTCACCTACCTGGAGATGTTGCTTCTTGTCAATAGAGAGAAAGGGTTCTGTGTGAAATGTTGGGTAGTATTATGAAAAATCACGGCACTCGGGTAAATGCAAATTGGCCCTCTTGGCCATCTTAACTATACATATCTCTGAATGGAATAAAGTGTCTCTAATTTTCATTTACCTGAGTGTCGTGATTTTTCATAATACTATTTGATTGGGTAATCACTTCAGCCCATCACTGAGCGCTAGAACTGCTCCCAAGTGTGGAGTGCCAATCAAAAATTATATTCATTGAAATGTTGGCTAAACTGCCTCAGGAAAGGAGGCATGGAACCCCACGGAAGCGCTATGGAGCGCAGAAAAGTAGTGCATGCACGTCGGATGCGGATTGTGGACCCCATTCAAATGGGTCCTGCGTTTGCATATGGCAGTCCTATGGTCGGTGCCCATGCATTTTGGACTGCAATTTGTCACCCATAGGCAACTACATTGTAAGCCAATAGCCAACCAGTACCTGTAGAAAGCACTGCTTTGGAGTTGATGCTTCTTGTCAGTACAGAGTTCTTCCATAATTATTCCTAGGGAGCTTTAAAGCAGGGGTGCACAACCTTTTTTGGTCTGAGGGCCGCATTGTCACATTGCTCTATTTCAAGGGGCTGAAATGTACACAGGGCGATGTAAAGTGACTGGGGGGGAATGATCACTATCACAGTCATTCCTCCTTCATTTAGTTACATTGACTATGAGTAGCACATCCCTGATCACACAGAGAGATGTGCGGCACGATTATACTGCAAGTTATCATGAGTGAGTGTCCCTATGAAGACGTATTTCCAGTAATTGACCTGAATATCTCGCTGCTGGCCCTAGAAAAATACTAACAGTGGCCCCGTTTTGTAGTCGGGTACAAATTGATGGAAGTCCGGGCCAGCAATACCATATTGTGGCACATTATACCGCCCCACCGTTCATCACACAATACTGCCCCCATGAGCACAAAATACATCCCCTAAAACTCTCACTGGCTGGCCGTGAGGAGGGCCCAGACGGCCCCCTGGGAAATTTCCCTGTGAGATCTATGGCTAATCCACCCTGGCTTAAAGGGATTTCCCAGTAAAAATGAATTTTTAACAAGTTCTTGCAGCATGGCCCCTGAAACCGAAGAGTTATACTTACCTGCTCCCAACGCTGATTACACCTGTCAGTGCATGGCCATGGTCACATGTACCTCTGCAGCCAATTACTGGCTTCAGCGGTGGTGTGGCCACAAGCAGCGTGTCACTGCTGCAGACAGTCATTGACTGGAGCGGTGTATGTGACCATGGTCATGCATGGACAGGAGTAAAAGTGCAGGAACCGGAAGATGGAGGCAGCGGGGGCATGGAGCAGGTAAGTATGCATGTATTTTATGAATTTTTTATCTTTTTTAACTTAATTTTTTATATATTTCTGCTACAAATAATATCCCCCAAGAGGTCATAAAAAGACCTTTGGGGGACATCGACACTTTTTGTGAATTTTTCACTCTTTCCTTTTTATTGATTAGTTTTATTTGTATTTTTGCCACATAATATCTCCCCCATGAGGTCATAAAAAGACTTTTGGGGGACAATGAACACTCTACTATTTTGAACTTTTTTATTTTTTTATTTTTTATTTGTATTTTATAAAAATAAAATTAAAAAAATTTATTTTCATTTTTTTTTAAATATATTTTTGCCACATAATGACAAGGGATCATAAAAAGACTGTTAAGGGGCAGTGAACACTCTTTTACTTAGCAAATTTTCCTTTTATTTGTATTTTTTAAATAATTTTCTATTTTTTTGCCACATCATATTTTATTTATTTTTTCTTTTATTTGTGATTTATTATATTTTTTTAAATATTTTTTTAACTTATTTAATATATTTTTTCCACATAATTTTTCCCCTGGGACACAGACTTTTATTTTTGCACTATTTCCACTGTAACTGGAGCATCCAAAGGAGCCCCAGTTACAGGGGAAACCAGCCTGCAGCGGGGGCATTGTACACAGGCAGAGCTGATCAGGTCTCCTAACCCTGCAGCTCTGCGCTCCTCTGCCCCCAAGCCGGGTCCACCCTACATAGCGCTCCCCTGTGTGAGGAGAAGGTTGAAGCGCTGATAACGGCTTCTGCCTTTTCCTCGGCTCCCCCGCTGTCACTGACAGCCGACGACCCGTCCTGCTCCTGCTACAGTGCAGGGGCAGGAGCTGTAATGATCCATCGCGCGGCGCTGCGGGCAGAAACACAGCTGATTTACGATCAGCTGTGTTTCTGTCCAGGAGGACAGGGGCCGCAAATCTTGGCTCTGGGGGCCGCAGGTTGTGCACCCCTGCTTTAAAGGGAATATGTCAGCTCCAAAATACCCCCCAAACTAGAGTAAGTGGTGTATAATGTAAGTGGTTTTGAGGAGTCCAGTTATGTCATTTTTATCTTTATACTCACTTGCATTCCAATACTGTGCTCCCACAAACCAGATGTAAAATGCATTGACCCTGCTGCCTCTATACTGCCATGACCAACTTAACCCGCACCTACTGTGTCCTTCTCCCATACCATGTAGATTGTAAGCCCTCACGGGCAGGGCCCTCTCTCCTTCTGTATCAGTTTGTAACTCGTCTTGTTTATGATTAGTGCAATTGTCTGTATTATGTATGTGCACCGCTTATCATATGTACAGCGCTATGGAATGAATGGCGCTTTAATAATGAATAATAATAATAATTGAGAGGGCTCCTGTGCTTATACACATAATAAAGAGGACTCAAGGAGGAGGAGTCCTCTCAATGCAATTTACTGCTGGTTTGTAGAAGCACAGTGTCAGAATGCAAGTGAATATAAAAATAAAAGTTACATAAGTGGCCTCAGCGTTACCTATGCTATACACATTTTGCTCTAGTTTGGAGGGTCTTTCAGAGAAGACAGATTACCTTTAAATTAGTTGCTTAAACTCATTTGAACCAGATCTACTAATGTGTCTGTGACTATGTGCCTAAAATCTGTGTAAAAATTTACACAATTTGGTTCAAGTTGGGCCTCTCCAATTTTTGCAACTTGCTTGAAAAGGACTTTTGGGAAGGAGGTGGGTTTCATTGGAAATGGGTGTGGCCTAGGATGTCCTATTTTGGACCCTAATTCTGGCATAAAATTCAGTCTCAAAGTAAGCCAATTAAAAGTTGAATAGTTGAGTATAGAATTAGACAAACGTGTGCATCCCTGCAGCAGACGTATCATCCAGCATGAGCCAAAGTGATAAGGTGTAGACAGCTTGTCTAAGCCTATGCCATCTTTAGGATAAGTAATTCTGGCCCACTAAGTTGGATGGTAGGAGGTTGCCAGGAAGAGGTGGCTGTTACTTCAACTTCTAAAAACTCATGCATACTATTAATATCTTCTGCCATCATGAAATTCAGCTAGGCGTGTTTTTTTAAAATCACAAACCATTTCTGGTAATGCATGTGCAGTACCCCAGAGCAGGGGAGAGGAAGTATCTGAAAATGGTTTGTTATATTATTTTATGTAATGCTATGGCATGTATGGTAATGTTATGTTATGAAAGCAACCAATACAGCTCTGTATGGATGACACAGTGGTGGTTAATAATTTATCTCATCCTTGTAGGAAGCTAGGATATAGCTGGTTCCACCCCTAGATTGAGTCAATTTAGACTGGAGTTGAGAAAGCGAGGAAGCTGTTCCCTTATGCTCCCTCTCCTTAGGCCCAGAAAACTACAGAGACTCACCAATTTCTGCAAGATCAACAGAAAGAGAGGTGGACAGAAAGAAAAAAGAGAGAATTAGAGAACTTGTAATTTGCATGGCAAGGTAACCTGCTACTACAGTCATTCAGACTTTGCTGCTGTGAAGGACACTGTTAAGACACCCTTCACACTTGAACATGTCCTGGCCAGACATGCCTTCAAGACCCTTTATCCCGCAGTGGACACTACAGACCTTATTGCTGCCGTACTGTTGCCAGCCACAGATTCTACTGAGAAAGGCTTTAGAAGGATAAAGAAAAGAAGGGGATAAATACTTTCCTTGCCTAAATCCATACAATACTATCTAGGAGAGAATTAAACTGTGTACAGTTGGACCTGTCTGCTATAATTGGATGTGCTACAACTCCAATTTTGCACTTAAGTAAAGAGAGATGTTTATTCTTCTACCTTTGGCCTGGTTTTCTGACTCCTACACCATACGTTAACCACTGCACTACACATACCCTGCCTTGCACAAACAGACACTTAACATCACAAGCACCCCATCTACAATCAGACAGGAGCCCCAGAACCATAGTGTGCCCTGAGTGGAGAAAAGGTGATCCTACTTTCACTATATGGCCATAGGGAGCAACGGTGTGAAGAAAGCCACCGTGATTGACTGTGACAGCCAGAGCCACTACCACTTTCATCCTCTGCTCCAGCTCCTTCTGGGCTCCTTGCACATGGATGTCATCATATCAGTGAAAGTCACATTTGTTTTCCAAAAACGTTTAGTTTAACCCCTTCCAAACCTCAGGGGTATACGTAAGGGGGAAGTCGTGTCTTTAAACATGGTGCCCACTCAGAAGCTGAGCAAATGCCATAGCTGACAGGCATCTGGTGTTTTAAACAGCAGAACCCAGAGCTAATGTCTGTGATCGGCAATAATGTATACAGAAAAAGTAAGGGGGTCAGAATATGGCAATGCAAAGAAAAGAAAAACATTCTTTGCCAGTTTTTTTTTTTTATATTAAAAGACAAGAAAAAGTATAAAAATGTGGTATCCTGTAATCGTCCTGACCCAGAGAATGACGATAACAGGTCAGTTTTACCACATAGGGAACAGTGTAAAAATTAAATACATACAATTCTCTACCATTTGGATTTTTTTTCTGCTTTCCTCCAAATTGTATGCAAAATTTAATGGTGCCATTAGTAAGTACAACTTGTCCCACCAAAAAACAAACAAACTCATAGGTATATATAAATGGAAAAATAGAAAGCGTTATGGCTCCAGGAAGGCAGGGACTAAAAAACCTAAAAGGCTAATAACAGAATATTGCAGGGTTTTGAAGGGATTAACAAAATATTATCTGGTCTGACCCTCTGAAATTACTTTCCTGATTATATTAAGACAATGGAAGAATGATATTACTTTGTATCCAGTAAATAAGAGACAAGTGTTCACATGTAGTTTGTGAATTAGGAAATCAGTAGGACTAGATAGAAATATCTTGTGTCTTGTAAAAACATGTCCTTCTACACAGGGGTCTTATCTATCATAGTAACATAGTACATAAGGCTACTTTCACACTAGCGTTTTTAATCCGGCGTTCAATTCCGACACCGGAACTGCCCGCCGGATCCGGAAAAACGTGTGAAAACGGATTACATTTGAATCCTGATCAGGATTTTGATCACAATGAAAAAATGCATTGGAAAAAACGGATCCGCCATTTATGGACTTTAACTTTTTTTTCACATTTTTCGGGTTTAACATGCAAAAGCCTGATCCGTTTTGACTGAACACACAGTGCCAGATCCGGCGTTAATGCAAGTCAATGGGAAAAAGGCCTGATCCGGCGTTCAGTCAAAGTGTTCAGGCTTTTTGGCCGGAGGTAAAAATACTGCATGCTACGTTTTTCTGAAAAGCCTGATCAGTCAAAAAGACTGAACTGAAGACATCCTGATGCATCCTGAAGGACTGACTCTCCATTCAGAATGCATGGGGATAAAACTGATCAGTTCTTTTCCGGATTTGAGCCCCTAGGACAGAACTCAACGCCGGAAAAGAAAAACGCTAGTGTGAAAGTACCCTAAGGCCGAAAAAAGACATTTGTCCATCCAGTTCGGCCTGTTATCCTGCAAGTTGATCCAGAGGAAGGCAAAAAAAAAACCCTGTGAGGTAGAAGCCAATTTTCCCTACTTTAGGGGAATAAAAAATTCCTTCCCGACTCCAATCAGGCAATCAGAATAACTCCCTGGATCAACGACCCCTCTCTAGTAGCTATAGCCTGTAATATTATTACGCTCCAGAAATACATCCAGGAGATCACAATGTAAAGAAGGAAAATTACAAAGACCATTTAGTCTGCCTTGTATAAAATGAAACTAGTGAAAGGGTGAAAAAAATGAATGTTCCAGCAACTAAGGGTACTTTCACACTAGGGTTTTTCTTTTCCGGCATAGAGTTCCGTCCTAGGGGTCTATACCGGAAAATAACTGATCAGTTTTATCCCCATGTTCAGGATGCATCAGAATGTCTTCAGATCAGTCTTTTTGACTGATCAGGACAAAGATAAAACCGCAGCATGCTACGGTTTTATCTCCGGGCAAAAAAACTGAAGACTTGCCTGAATGCTGGATCCAGAATTTTTTTCCATAGGAATGTATCAGTGCCGGATCCGGCATTCAAAATACCGGAATGCTGGATCCGTCCTTCCGGTCTGCGTATGCACAGACCGAAAAAAATGTGAAAAAAATAAATGCCGGATCTGTTTTTCCGGATGACACCGGAAAGACGGATCCAGCATTTTAAGGCTACTTTCACACTAGCGTTCGGAGCGGATCCGTCTGATGTTTCATCAGACGGATCCGCTCCGATAATGCAGACGTTCGCATCCGTTCAGAACGGATGCGTCTGCATTAAAACTTAGAAAATTTTCTAAGTTTGAAAGATGTCTGAGCGGATCCGTTCAGACTTTACATTGAAAGTCAATGGGGAACGGATCCGCTTGAAGATTGAGCCATATAGTGTCATCTTCAAGCGGATCCGTCCCCATTGACTTACATTGTAAGTGTGGACGGATCCGCTCGCCTCCGCACGGCTAGGCGGACACCCGAACGCTGCAAGCAGCGTTCAGGTGTCCGCTCACTGAGCGGAGCGGAGGCTGAACGCTGGCAGGCGGATGCATTCTCAGTGGATCCGCCTCCACTGAGAATGCATTGGGGCCAGACGGATGCGTTCGGGGCCGCTCGTGAGCCCCTTCAAACGGTGCGCACGAGCGGACACCCGAACGCTAGTGTGAAAGTAGCCTAATGCATTTGTAAGACGGATCAGGATCCTGATCTGTCTTACAAATAAGAGAAAGCCAACAAAAGATGAATGGATCACTCAATAAGCAAAACACAAGTGAATACAAAGTAATCACATAATTACATAATTTTTATAGAAAATTTCAAAAAACATGATTGGCAAAAGCACAAGACATTTAAAACCAAAAGGACCAATGGTGGGTGGTCGGTGTCCAATAATAAAGTGCAAGTGCAATACTAATGGTCAGCATCTGGTGGTAAAAATTGGTATAACCAAACAATATAAGCTCAATAACAAATGGTATCAAAATTCATATCTAAATACATCAAAACCACATTACCATAACAGTGATGTCACATAATGTACACCACATACAATGCATAAAGCATAAAGGCAACACAATATCTTCAACACATTACAGATACTGACCCCAAACTGAGACACCGCACACAAACACCACCAGTCCACTCCCAACGCATGTTTCGCGTTACCTTTTTCAAGGGGGTACTTACAAATGCGATCAGTTGGCATACGTTTTTACGGATCTGGCAGGCAGTTCCTTAAAGCGCGGCCCCCACTGATGCCATGGCACTTTTTTTTAAACCCCCCCCGTTCAACCGCTCTTGGCCCCTTTGATTTCAACGCCTTATATTATAATCAGCCGACTCGGTTATACTAGGCAGAGACTCGCAGTTTAGCTGGGGACGGTTCTCTTCTCCCTGGCTGTGAGCGCATCCAATCAGAGCGCACCGCTCATAGCCAGGGAGAGGTGCGCCCAATCAGAGCGCACCGCTCTTAGCCAGGGAGGAGTCATTCTCTCTGGCTAAGAGCTGTGCGCTCTGATTGGATGCGCTCACAGCCAGGGAGAAGAGAACCGCCCCTGCGAAACTGTGAGTCTCCGCCTAGTACAACCGAGTCGGCTCATAATATAAGGCGCCAAAATCAATGAGGCCAAGAGCGGATGAACAAGGGGGGTCTTTTAAAAATAAATAAAAAGTTCCATGGCATCAGTGGGGGCAGCCCTATAAGGTAAGACCATAATTAGGCTAGGGCTAAAATGATGAAAGATCCTCTTTAACAAACCACGGATGTTTGCTTTGATATGAGTCACATACATTGCCACATACAATGGTAGCAACAGAGAATCAGCCATGTTATAATCAAATCCATCTAATAATAATGCATAGACACCATAGGCATGAGACTGACCAACAAAGCACTCATGATTTGTAACAGGGGGTTAACCTATAGGGGATTGTAGAAATATCCTGGTGACTGTACATATGTCGTATGTATTGTACATATGAGGAATCATATTGTGCTCCACCCTGTATATAGTTCAATGTGTAAGGATTAGTATTGTAGTATCACCTACTGTCACTAGATGTCACTGTTGCAATAAGTATATATAATGGTTGTCTTTCCAGGAAGTGAGCAGTGTGTGGCTTTTCCACATGGTGTGCTGTGGTTCCCTGTGCTGAGCTGAGGGACAAGATCTAGGATGGAAGCATGGAGCAGTTCCCTAAGAAGGGGTCTAATAAAGGGGGAACATTGGAGAAGCCTGGAAAGATGTTGTTACAGTGGTGGTCCACGGATGCTGCTGCTTTAATCACCAGTCACAGATTTTTGTGTCCCAGTGAGATGGGCCTGCCTCTTGCCCTTCCTAGTGGGCCTGGCTACCGAAGCAGCCTGCTTGGAAGCAAGGCCTCTTCCCTTCTGGCCATAGGGTGTGCGCCCTTCCCCTCCGACTCTCTAAGGGTCAATGGAAGTTCACCTTAAAAAGATCCAGCCTATGGATGACTACTTTAGGGTACTTAAGTCACCGTCCCCTATGGTGTGATTTTACTGATGTCTGTCTGTGTACTGACTTTCTGTCCGTTTCCTGGATTGTAACCCTCTACTGCCTGACCTTTGTATTGACCCTTGGCTGCCTGCCCTGAAATTGAACCATTTACCGAGCTGCATATACTCTGTCTCCTGACCTCGGCTTGTCCCCTACTATAATTTTATCCTGACCTATTGGTGCTCTGCTCCAGTGTCTCTGACCCCTGTGGGTCAGCTGTCAATCATACATATACTACTCCAGGAGTTAATTGCTTGGTGGTTCCCCTGCAGCAAAGTCCAGATCCCTGTACAGTGGTTAAAGGGTGAATACCAGGGGACTGCTAGGATATAAACCTTAGGGCTAATGCACATGACCGTATGCCCTCCGAGACATACGGTCCGTGAGCGGGCCATATGTCCCGGAGCGGCATACATCATGCACACGGGAGCGCACAGCATCATAGGTTACTATGATACTGTGCGCATCGGGCTGCCTGCGGGGCTATTGTCCCGCACTCATATGATCATATCAGATCATGATCGTAACCTATGATGCGGTGCTCTCCCCTGCGCACGATGTATACCGCTTTGGGACATATGGCCCGCTCACGGACCGTATATTTCGGAGGGCATTCGGTCGTGTGCATGAGCCCTTAGGAGTAGTCCAAAGTCAAATCTGTTGGTTGACACAGTGGTTCTGTAGTGTCCCACTAGATTGGCGTGGGCACTACACAAGGGTCAATTGGTGTGCGCGTTCCTCCTACTCACAAGGGACAGAAATGTCATATGTAATTGTGCAATCAATGTATTTTCTAATGTGTTTTTATATGCAATGTTCCCCTGTATGATGCAATAGCAGGCCTAGTTGGGTGTAGTTAGACATCCCAGACACTAGAGGGAGTTAGGGAACCCCTAGTATAAATGTTCAGGCCCAGACAGGGAGAGGGAGTTCAGAGTCAGGAGTCTGCTGAGACATAAGTTAGAAGGCACCAGCCAGGGACAAGCTGAGGGCCTCCTCCTGACATGCAGCTAGACAGCCCTGGCTTCTAGTTGTTACCAGGAGGCTAGTAGAGGGATCCTAGCCTACCTGCGGATCAAGAGAGCCTTAGTTAGCTCTGAAGACACCCCAGTTGCAGGACAGCACCTCCTGGGAGAAACCTGCAGTTACCCTCAAGCCGAGTAAGGACAATACCAGGTCAGATAAGTACCCTGATGGGCAGAGGTTCTATAAAGTACAGCAAGCGCCAATACTGGAGAGAGGATTTATATACCAAGGATGAAAGCCAACATTTAGGCATCCGGGCCTTGGGATCCAGCCAGCTAGAATAGCTGAAGGGGATAGAGCAGCATTGCACTGCAAAGCATTAGCCGTTGTGCCCTCCAAGTATCTTGCATGATTAATACCTGCCATTATTCAAAGTCTACCTGCTTGTGAAGTATTGTTCAAGGGACTGCATTATCATCACAATCACCTGTAACTGTATGTACCAAGTTGGACTGTGTTCACCAAGTAAAGCAACGTTTGGTTTATCCACTGAGTACTCAGTTATTCCTCCTATAAATCGGTGTGCCACCGTTACTGGCACTGGCGTCACGAATCCAACAGGGACCTTGCCCCAGGCACTAAAAATACCTGTAACATCCAGGGCACCTCATCCACCATCAGGCCTGGTCCCTATATACAGAGTGTGCCCCAGAGGAACTGTGTCTACCTCTCATTCACTGCTGCATGCCTGCCCAGGGTTCTCTAATATAGTGAGCAACCCTCGATTGCCTATAACCGTGACCTCGCTTCGCTATACCCTGCAGGTCTGGCGTGCTGCAGTTCCACACCCACTGCTGTAACAGGTGTTGCAGCAGCAGGTGGACATGTCAGAGACGAATAGGAAGTAGGCTCTAAAACAACCAGTGTGAGATGGTGCTGAAGATGGGATGTGATTGCATAGTGTAAGAACAACTTTGTGAACAGCTAGAGGCATTGTGAGTGGCAGATTAAATGTGTTTGTCTGGGTTGTGATGTTACAGACCGCGGCATTGGCCTCCTTACAGTTCTTAACTTAGGTAGTGGTAAAAATGTCAACAACCCCATTTTTCTGAGGTGACTGCACACACATTGTGGGATTATTTTGTAAGTATGTTTTCATTTTTTATGCATCTTTTGATTCTATTTCCGTTGGCAGCAGATTACTGCTACGGATTGCTGCCATTAGTTTAGATATACTGTATGTCTGAGTTAATGTTACATCATAGCTGGTGTGTGGTGTGTGTATGACATGCTGTGCGTGTGAGGTGT
Source organism: Bufo bufo (assembly GCF_905171765.1). Classification (NCBI taxonomy): domain Eukaryota; kingdom Metazoa; phylum Chordata; class Amphibia; order Anura; family Bufonidae; genus Bufo; species Bufo bufo. The sequence continues at coordinate 622,603,712 of NC_053391.1, forward strand.
GCTTGATTGTACAAAGGAATAAGAGTCTTCAGGGAAACAGTAGGAATGTTAGATATGTTGGACTAACTAAACTCAGGAAGAGTCTGGTGCTTGTTGGGGGCAAAGTGTCCTGAAGCTGATACCAACACACGAAGGAAGAGGAGGCTAAGGAGAGTCCATAAAATTATGAGGCTTGGTGCCATTTGGGGAGAGTGTGATCGGCTTGAGGTGACAGACATTTTTCCTGAGGGCCTCTGCATGTGACTAGGCCAAAAGCTGATAATCATAGAGCAAGTTTGTCACCCTATGGTAGGTAAGGCCGGAGGAAGCTGGACTGCGGAGGTGGTGAAATGAAAGTTGGGAATGTGTGACAGAAGGCCTATGTTAATCTGTGGAGGAGGTTGCCTGTAGGAAGTGATTAAATCCATAGTAAGTGAGCAAAGATAAATATGGTGCGGCTCTGCTGCCAAGTGGACACCTTGGGAACATGACACAGCGTGGATGGCGAGCTGACAGTTCTTATTGGTCTGACAGCTGACTGATGGGTAGTGTCAGTTTGTGTGGTCACCTCTGGGCAGCGCACTAGGACTCATAGTTAGCAGGGGAGCCACAATTAGGAGCTAGTGCTACTCATCACAAACCTGGGAGAGGTTGTAGTCAGATTCTGTGTGGGATTAGGAAGAATTCCTTTAGTGGACCAGTGAGACAGCTTTAGGGGAGACTGATAGCCTTGCAGGCCTGAGCCGTGGCGCAAGCCTTGGATTAGGGTGGACTGTATACAGACTTGAGAATGGAAGTGCTGGTATTGCAGAAGCTCTGAGATGACTTAAGTGTACTGGTGTGGCTGTCCTACTGTCTGTTTCCGGCCAAGTGTGAGTGATGTGTAAATCTTAAGTGTGGTCTGAATTGTCCAGACCAATGAGGTGAGACTGTCTATGGGACGTGACTGTGGAGGTGGCGTAAACAACAGAACCTTTCAAGTGCAGGGATCTGCATCCAGGACACAGATCTCTTGGAAACAGATTGTTTTTGAGACAGATATTGATGTTATAAATGTGCTGGATAGTTTGGTTTAACTATAGTGTGGATGGAACTATCATTTGGCAGGAGAAGTGTAAGGTAGTATATGGGCTCCTGAGATCAAGGCCCAGAAGTAGTAATGACTCTTCTTTTGTCTTTGGGAATACTTCAGTTGGGTGTCCCATGTTGGGGGTTGTTGCTTGTGTATGTTTTTTTATGTGTATTTGCAGTATTCTGTGTGAAAATTGTCTATCTGGTACGGTTGCATGTGTCTTGGGTTCCAAAATGTTCCCTAACCCTTCAGAGTGACCTACAAGCAACATCACTACCTGGAGTCAATTGCAACCACCACACCTATTTGTGCTCTTAGGCTACTTTTACACTTGCGGCAGAGGAATCCGGCAAAACGTATGCCAACTGATTGCATTTTAAGACTGATCAGTCTTACAAATGCATTGCAATAACGGATCCGTCTGTCCGTTTGTCATACGGACAAACGGATCAGTTTTGATTTTTTTTTCCACATTTTTACCGGTTTGTGCATACGCAGACCGGAAGGACGGATCCGGCATTCTGGTATTTTGAATACATTCCTATGGAAAAACGGATCCGGCATTCAGGCAAGTCTTCAGTTTTTTGGGCCGGAGATAAAACCGTAGCATGCTGCAGTTTTATCTTTTGCCTGATCAGTCAAAAAGACTGAACTGAAGACATCCTGATGCATCCTGAACGGATTGCTCTCCATTCAGAATGCATGGGGATAAAACTGATCAGTTCTTTTCCGGTATAGAGCCCCTAGGACGGAACTCTATGCCGGAAAAGAAAAAAGCAAGTGTGAAAGTACCCTTACCAAGTTAAGTACTACGTTTTCTATGTCACACTAGAGATGTGTTCAGTAAACGAATCTGTTGAACTGATGTATTCTTGACAGGGAAATCCATTTACCTCAGTTACTGCTGTTATGTGGTTCAATATGTGAGAACCCTCTTAAACAGAGGACACCGCAAAAAAGCAATGTGACTCAGCTCACCTCCCTGGTGCACGAGCAGTCAATCTCCTTTAGCAACTGCAAAGAGAAGTCTGAGCATCACTTATGATTAAGGGGTCACTCAGACGACCATATGGGGGTCATTTATGAACAGATATACACCAGATATACAACACATAAATACGGTCGTCTGAATGAGCCCTAAGGAGCGAGTTGCGTTCCGAAATGCACCAACCAGTCACGCTAACCTGTTGAAATATTGACATGTGGATTACACTGCTGTGACTTTGATTTTATGGATTATTACCCATAATCACTGGAGCAGTACTGAGACTTCAATTTACCATTTGGAGTAACCTGGCTGTAGTATTTGTATCATACAGTAGTTGAATTGACTTAGGAAATTTAAAGGAGTTTTCCAGGAGTAGAATATTGATAACCTATCCTCATCAATATCTTATCAGCATCTCCATGATCAGCTGTTTGAAGAGGCTCTGGCACTCTGATGAGCCCTATGGCTCACAATAGGCCAGTAGGTATATATAGAAATCCGCAGCACTCTTCCAGTAGTGAAAAAAATCTGGTTTTTAATTTAAACCAGCAGCATAATACAGCGACGTTTCGACCGGCTCCGGTCTTTGTCAAGCAATCACCCTAGGCCAGTGACATCACATTCATCAGTCACATGGCCTGTGTGCAGCTCAGTACCATTCAAATAAATAGGCCTGGGCTGCAATACCAAGCACTGTGATGAGGCCCCAGTGCTCACCGGAGGATAGGTCATCAATATTCTACTCCCAGAAGACCCCTTTCGAGGAGGTTTTACACTGAAAGATGCACCAAATTGATCAAACATTGTGCAACATTTCATAAATCCGGCACAATTTATGACAATGCAAACTCCTGCAAAACTGACTTCAAACATTTCCTTTATGATAAGCAAAATCCACAATGTATGATGTAAAATTTAATCCACAAAGACAAGACAATCTCTGTCAACTGTAATCCAAACAGCAACACAGTCTTTGCAACATTCTCATACCAACCGTTTCTCCAGGTTTGGCATGAGGATTTGCTGGACCTTTCAATGGAGGACCCCAAAACCAAACAAACATGGGTACTTCCATTGTCCCAGGGCTGTAGACAGCATTTCATGGGCTCTACTACACTATGGGAAGCTGCCAAATGGTTTTAACACAATCCCGACCGCCGCCATACATGTAGAGATGGTCCAAAGAGATGGTGCAAACTTGCAAGAGCAGCAGATGCAATAGACATTGGGTTTCTGTTGTTTTAAAGCAGATCAGCGATGACGCAGTCCTGAATTGTTCCCCTGTGCAGTAATCGAGGGAGCTGTTCACTGTCTGTGATAGAATAGGTCTCTATAAAGAAACCCATGCTATTTTAGTTGTAGTTCCTATGGAGCCCTGCACATGGCAGGGATCTATAGGAACATAGGAAATCTGTAATGAATTGCCAATGCAATTCATTGTAGTGTAAGGGAGATATAATCTAATCATTGCTTCTTATAGTCACCTAGGGTGACATAAAAAAGTTACAAAAAATAAAGTAAAAAAAATAAATTTGAAAAAATAAATAAAAAAATTTAAAATCACCCCCATTGTGCATAATTACCGTGATAAAAGAAAACTATAACAAATAAACATCATAGGCATCACCATGTCCCAAAATGACTGAACTATTAAAATATAAATGCATTTATTCCACATGTCGTATTTATGTATTTACACAGTAAGGGGGGAAAAAATCTAAATGAGCGATTTGCCATTTTTGTGTAGCCTCACCTCCCCCAATTTTTTTTATAAAAAGCGATCAAAAACTCATACACACTCCAAAATGGTAACAAAAAAAAAAATACAGATTGCTCCACATAAAAATCAGCCCTCACACAGCTCCGGTGACATAACTATAAAACACAAGAAAAACTATATAAATGTGGTATCGTAACTGTACTGACCTGGAGAATGAAGTCTATAGGTTAGTTTTACTGTGGTGGAATTTAGTTTTTTTCCCAATTCCACCCCATTTGGATATTTGTTTTTCAGCTTCCCACTACATTGTATGCAATATTAAATGGTGCCTTTAGAATGTACAACTTGTCCCACAAACAAACCCTCATACGGCTATGTGAATGGAAAAATCTAAAAAGTTATGGCTCTGGGAAGGAAGGGAGTAAAAATGGAAATGCAAAAACCTTTGGGCTAAAAACCACCAGGCAGGAGCTACCTCGACTTCTCCTGCTGAGGACCACCTGTGGAATGTGCACACCCGCTGTGTGGGCCAGCAGGTTCTTTTCTTCAGCCCACATTAAATGAAACCTGCTGTTCCAGCTGGGAGGCACGCAGCCCCGTCCTTTCCTGGCAGCCCTAACCAACCAGAAGTTGCTGCTCCTCACTCTCACAGAAGTGACACGGCCACATTGCTAGTACCCGGCCCCTCACTTAGTGGCTCAGGCCTCTCTGCTCCCTCTGTCGGGACATAGCTAGTTACATCTGACCTGCCCTTACTACCTGCATTAGTAGTTGAACCCCATCCACTGTCTGATACGCCACTGCTCCAACCTCCCAACATCTGATAGTGTGAGAGCTTAGCTCTAATTTTTCTGGATCACACTCTATGTATCCACTATAATGACTTTGCCTGTTTCCACTACTTATTACAGTCCTTGCCCCAATTTTTCTACTGCAAGAAGTGCAATGGAGGTCATATAGTGCCATTAGAGGGCCCGTCTCCAGGAAGAGAGCTGCTGTACTTACTACGGACTAAGTATCCTGTAACTTTCCTTCTTGCTTTAGCTGCTGTCTGCTCTATCTTTTGGTAGTTCATTTTTTTCCAGACTTACCTCTTTCTGTATGTGCTAGTAGAGATCTGTCTGTGTTCCCACTTTGTTGGTGGCTGCCAGGCGGGGAGAGAGAGGGGCATGCCCAGTTTTCCCACGTTTTCATCTTCTATTAGATAAGTACTGTGCCCCTCTTTCTCTTATCCCTCTTGCAAACATTCATTGCAGTGGCGCGTGTTTATTTATTCGATTTTGTAACTTGGATAGGTGTATGCCCCCTTGGAATGCTCTGAATTCTGCGACAAAGAGGTCCAGGATCTTTCAACAACTTAGGTCTTTTCATGCAGACATCGCAATCTTACAGGAGACCCACTTCAATTATGGTAAAATTATCACGCATTACGCATTATCATACACCAACTACTCACAATGGTTCCATTCATGCCACCCTACATCCAAGATAAGAGGAGTATGCATTGGCTTTAAAAAGTCAGTACCATTCACTGTAACTTTCACCCTATCTGACCCGGAAGGTAGATTCCTGTTTCTGAAGGGTACTATAGCTAATACTGCAGTATCCATTGCAGGCATTTATGCTCCGAACATTAATCAAGTTCGTTGGTTAGTGGAGGTTCTGAGAAAATTTGAGTCTTTTAAAGTGGGTCTATATATCGTATGTATCAGAGCCTCATCTGGATTCCTCCTCCCTCATGACTCATATGTCTTTACGGAAACTTAGATTATTGAAAATGGCAATCCAGTCACTGGTGTTTGAGATGCATGGCCTACTATGTATCCTTTGCATACTGACTATACTTACTACTCCATTCCCCACAACTCCTACCAACGATTAGAATATTTATATGTCTCCACCCCTCACTTACAATAGGTCTCCAGAGCATATACTGGCCAGATAGCGGTCTCAGACCATGCTGTTGTTCTTATAGGATTGAAGATTCAAACACTCCCTAAATACTTATACATTTCAGGTTAAATTAACTCCTTTCCAGGATATACATGGAACTGATTATGCTTCCCTCAAGTTCTCTACTACACTACATTAGTGCTTGGGAACAGGAACTAGGTCTGAACCTTACTCCTTTGAAAATCTCCCAGGTATGCAAATATAGCTGTGGCCCCTCTCAGTGTATTACACTTCAGGAGACTAACTATAAACTGACATGTCGCTGGTATAAGACACCTGTAGTTTTACATAAGATTAATGCCTCTATACCTAATTTATGTTGGTGCTGTCTCTCCTGTGTCAGATCCTATATCCACCTTTGGTGGGAATGCTCCCTCATAAAACCATTTTGGCAAAGGGTTGGAGAGATCATAGCTAAACTATGCCCGAGCGCCCTATCCTTGTCTCAGAGAATTCTATTTCTTGGCCTGCCTCCTGTGTTTCCGCCACACTTTAATAGACATTTATGGGCTACTCTGGTGGTGGCTGCGAAAGCAATGGTCCCTCTGCACTGGAGAGACACTAATGCCCCTTCGGTTTCCTATTGGATTCAAAAAGTAGCCCAGATTTCCCATATGGAGGAGCTCAGCTATATTGCTCTGCAAAATCTTTATAAGTTCCAAAAGCTTTGGAATGCTTGGAGTGAGTTTATGTCATGCCCTGCTCAGGTTATGTGCGGAGGTCTGCCAGGTTAGCAGCACAGGTGTAGTTTTTTTGTTTGTTTTGGGTTTGGAGCTGAGCTGTATCCACCTTCCATCAGGTGCACTGGGTGGGGTCATTTGTGTGAGTTTAAATTACGCCCTTCCCAGTGTCCTGTGTGGGTTATAGCTTCTATCTTGCTCTGAGGAAAGGTGGATTTGCTGTTTCTGCTCTGTTACAAGATAAGTTGGTTTTGGTTTCCTTTTTGTGTTCTGTCTAGGCTGTCAGAGAGACACCTGCCTCCTCCAGGTCCTGAGGAAGCAGGCTGCCTCTTTCCCCCTTTCCACCATCTCAGGGACTTTAGGGAATCTTCAGCCTTAGGCACGGGGGCACGTTGATTCCCACCTTTGGGGTCTGAACGTGGGCACAGAAGTCCAGGGAGAGCTGGTAGGGAATTGTCAGGAGGTGACCTTTATCCCCAGCTTCTGGCATAGACGTTTGTTTTGAGGTTTTCTGTGTGTTTATTGTATCTTGTATCCTACCCGTCGTGACATTTTATGTCTGAATGGACCTCTGGATCACTTCCCTAATTTTTTGCAACTGTTCACACTGGATCGCGATGTCTGCGGCAAAGACTGGAGTCCTAGGAGTCTACTATAATTTGACTTAGTCGCTAATGTTGCTCGTTTGGGGTTCTTGCCCCTCTGTTGAAATTGAGCAAATTCTTGCATTTATGTGTATTGAATAAGTGCATTGTTATCCTGCCTTCTCACATTAAAGGTCAGGTGTTGTGTACACCTCTAGTCTGTCCTGTCTGTGTAATCCTATTATTATATTTGCATATTAGATTCTGTTTGATTTCTGTATTTATCAAACTTTGTGGAACCCTGCTACATGTGATGTCTAACATGTTTCTTGTTCCGATAAAATTACAATAAAAAGAAATTTGCAACAAAACAAAGAACTGGGTAAAGTGATCAATAATAACAGCAGACACAATCATTTTTTGACAGAGATACAGTCCTCAATCAGCACTAGTTGAGGAGGATAGGAAATCTGTATGGTACCCACTGGGGCCTGCTACTCACATGCCTTGCCCAAACTACTACTCCTGTATTCTGTACAGATCTTGTGGGTCATACTCTGTAGGTCCTGGCAGTAGTAGAATCTCTGTAGTCAGCTGATGGTCTATTCTGGCCTAAAATGCACCATTTTCTCCTGCATTCATGTCACCACTTCTCTGATCCATTTTGGTGACAAACAGTCTGCAAAGTAGGCTCAATCTTGGTGGGTTACTTTACCTGGCAGTACTGTACACCCTTGTGAATTGCCAGCCAAACTACATGTCATAGTTTTATTCCGGGCGCCTCTCGGCATGTTTGCCATGCTGCAGCTGGACCTCCGTCCCGCCTCCATTATAGTGAATGGGGCCGAAGCAGACTCCCGGCGGCACGCGTGCACTAGCGGCAGCAGGGATCCGGCAGGCTGTTGACCTGCTGGAACAGCCTGCCGGAGAAGGCTGCCGCTAATGTGAAAGTAGCCTAAGTGAAGATGACTACGGTCTGCCATTTTTTCCTTTATTTCCTTCATTATTTTCCTTTATCTTTTCCTATACTATTAACACTATTGGAGATGCCCACGGGCTCTTACTCTGTCTAAGGGCTCATGCACACGGCCATATTGCCTCCGAGACATACAGTCCATGAGCGGGCCATATGTCCCAGAGTGGCATACATCGTGCGCACGGGAGCGCACAGCATCATAGGTTACTATGATACTGTGCGCATCGGGCCGCCCGCGGGGCTATTGTCCTGAGTGCAGGACAATAGCCCCACGGGCGGCCCGATGCGCACAGTATCATAGTAACCTATGATGCTGTGTGCTCCCGTGCGCAGGATGTATGCCGCTCCGGGACATATGCCCCGCTCACGGACCGTATGTCTCAGAGGGCATACGGTCGTGTGCATGAGCACTAAGTGAACTGAAAGACAGTCTTTGTGTGGGTAAAAGCATTTGGGTGGTTCTCCAAGATCACTTCTTTCTCAGCGCACTTGAGGACAATTCTGTTTCTTATTCCACCTATATTAGTTTCCGGTTGCTTTCAGCAACTAGGCACTGACTGATAAAGGGGTTATCCAGTAATGGATAAGGATATACTATCCTCCGGATAGGTCATCATTATCAGATCGGTGGGGGCCCGAGTCCCATTACTCCTTCGAACAACTGTTTCAGGGAGTCGCCTCTCTCACAGGAGCTCTGGTGAGCGCAGCCGACTCCCGTCAGCTCTTTAAGCACAGTGCCCTACAGAGTACAGATGCTGTGCTTGGCATTGCAGCTCAGCCCCATTCACTTCAAAGGGGCTGAGCTGTAACTAGGCCATGTGACTGATATACGGGGACGTCACATGGTCTAGGAAGAGGCCACATAACTCACAGAGTTCCAGCCTCTTCTATCAGCTGATCGTCAGAGGTCCCGAGTGTCAGACCCCCACTGATCTTATACTGATGGCCTATTCTAAGGATAGGTCATCAATATTGATTAACGGATAACCCATTTAATACTGTATAATTGTGGCAATGCTGCCTTCTGCTGGCTCTATTCACCACTGTGGTTCCAGTTTAGCCTGATCCTCTATGTTCATCATCCTCACAAGTACCTGTCCTGCTTGGACAGTGCACAACAAGAATAGTGACTGCCTTATTGACCGATGCCAACTGACAGGGGCATTAGCAGTTTGAGTGGGCCAGAAGCTCACTCGACTAGGTAGACTCGGCACAGTTACAGTGCTTTCTGTAGACCCAGCTGTGGAAGCTGTTCATTCAGAACATATCTCAAATACTTCGGGTCAATTTAACCAGCCATGAGACTAATAATGCCTCTCAGGATGTTCATCCCCCCAATTAATGTGGGAGTTATCGTCTGGTCTCAGAGGTCACATGTTTCTGAGTGCTAGAATGGCACATCACTGCTAGTGACATGCCATTTTACTATGTGTGACTGCTGAGGCCAGTGACTGGCATCAGCGGTTATGGCACCAAACCACTTCCAGTCTGGTAGGGACCTGAAGTGGTCAGTAACAGGGGCAACAGTGTGGGTACAGCGGTACTGAGGGCAAGTGTTCTTTTTTTCATTTGGGAATATGTGCGATGATTGGGTTGGCCAGCTCTTAGGCTGAACAACCCCTTTAAATTGCCAGTTTAGTCTTGTATGTGACTGGTGGGATCATCTGTATGAACAATGCATAATACCTCAGTGGGATGTATCTGGATTTATTCATATCAATTAATGGCTCAATTACAAAGGAAGCCATGAAGGTTCTATCAACAGTATCTATGATCCATAACCCTTGGCAGAACCCGTCAGAAACAATTGAGGACAAGAAATATATAGCAAAGGATGACTTTATAATAAATGTCTAAACAAAGTTTATTTTAGACTTGAAATATCAGTCGAATAAAGAAAATTTGAGAACTGGAGCAGATACATGAAAACCAGTAGTACCAAAATTTCAAGTTATTCATCTTAGCAACCAAAAAACAACCCGACACGTTCTTTTGCCTCTGCTTATTATTGCTTCTGTTTTAATAACGTAGAACAGGATTGTCCACGACTTTCTGCAGACTATTGCACAAGAGCATCTAGAGAAAAACTGCCTACCTGTCTCGATTTTTTTTTTTAATCCACATACTTATAAAGGTGAAGAATTGATTTCTGTTTACATTGCTTGAGGTGCTGCTAGAAGGCCAATGTGTACATTCAGAGACTGACAAGTTATGATGCCTGCATTGCAATAAAAATGTCAGATTTGCACAGGCTGGCAGTCTGGAATGGAGAGAAATAAAAGGAGATTTAGTAATCATCTAAGCAAATGCAGAAACACTGTGACAAGAATAACTGTATAGGCCAAACTGATTGAATGATTGGGTAGGATGATTTATGGAGTGCAAAGCCAGGTATGAAATTGATAAAGTTTTTCAACTAATTGGTAAATATTAAAAGTTTTACCCTAAAGGGGTTCTCTGGGAACATTTTTATATTTTTTTTTGCAAGGTCTTCCAGCCTGCCTTCTTAAACATAACACTTATACTTACCTGCTCCTCGCTGATTCTCCGATTCTTTTCACTGCCGCACGCATATTGATGTTCAGGTCCTTGTGTCTTGTTTACATCCGCAGCATGGGCATGGTCACCTGCTTTACTGCAGCCAATGACTGGCTTCAGCGATGGCGTGCTGCTATTTGCCACATGACTGCTGATGCCAGTAATTGGCTGCAGTGGAACATGTGACCATGCCAATGCTGCGGCAGATGTGAACACTGAGTGGGGACCAGACCATGGATGTGTGGGAGGCAGCACGGAGGACCTGGATGGAAGAGAGCAGGTAAGTATGAATCTTCTGTTTATAGAGGCAGGCTGGAGGCACTTGCAAAAAATCATTATTCCCAGACAACCCCTTTAATAATAAAAAACTATTTGTCAAGAATTTGTCAAAGGAGGAGTGCTGAAGTAGGGAGGTATACACATGAAAAAACTGGCACAACTATGTAATGAAAGGTTTTTTATGGGCGCTAGTAAAAAACCAAAAAAAACCTGATTGGGGAGACTCCATTATTGGGGGAACAGATGGGGAAATCTGTCACAAAGACCGTGATCGCCGAACAGTGTGCTGTCTTCCTGGCGCTAGAGTTCGACACATCGCAGATCGGGTTGACAGATTACTGGGAGGGGCTGGAGAAGATCCAGCGGTCATGGTCCATATCGGAACCAATGACAAAGTTAGAGGTAGGTGGAGAGTCCTTAAAAATGATTTCAGGGATTTAGGTCAAAAGCTTAGGGCAAGGACCTCAAAGGTAGTATTTTCCGAAATACTGCCTGTACCACGAGCCACACAAGAAAGGCAATGGGACATTAGGGAGATTAACAAGTGGCTCAAGAACTGGTGTAGGAAGGAGGGGTTTGGGTTCCTGGAGAACTGGGCCGACTTCTCTATCGGCTACAGACTCTATCGTAGGGACGGGCTGCACCTCAGTGGGGAAGGGGCAGCTGTGTTGGGGAGAAAGATGGCTAGAAGGTTGGAGGAGTGTTTAAACTAGGGACTGGGGGAGGGTAATTACGTTATAGGATGGGAAGATAGTGCAGATAGAGACCGGGGGCAAGGTAGTGGGCCTGGGGGAGGAATGGAAGGGACTAGAACAGTTCAGAAGGAAAGGTGTAGGGTAAAAAATATACATAAACCTCTCAAATGTATGTATACTAATGCCAGAAGCCTGACTAATGAAACGGGGGAGCTGGAATTAGTGATATGTGAGAAGGACTATGACATAGTGGGAATAACGGAGACATGGCTGGATGATAGCTATGACTGGGCAGTTAATGTACAAGGTTACAGTCTGTTTAGCAAGGATCGTCAAAACCGGAGAGGGGGAGGGGTTTGCCTTTATGTAAAGTCCTGTCTAAAGCCCAAACTCCGTGAAGATATAGGTGAGGGACATGAACATGTGGAGTCACTGTGGGTAGAGATACATGGAGCTAAAAACAACAATAAATTACTAATAGGAGTTTACTATAAACCACCTAATATACCAGAGTCCACAGAAAATCTACTACTAAACGAGATAGACAAGGCGGCAAATCATATTGAGGTTGTTATTATGGGGGACTTCAACTACCCAGATATAGACTGGGAAACTGAATCTTGTATATCTCATAAGGCAAACAGGTTCTTGGCAATAACCAAAGACAATTACCTCTCCCAACTGGTTCAGGACCCGACTAGACGGACGGCCATACTGGACTTAGTATTAACCAATAGGCCTGACAGAACAACAGACGTGCAGGTTGGGGGACACCTGGGAAATAGTGACCATAAAGTAATAACCTTCCAATTATCATTCAAAAGAGCGTTTCTACAGGGAGGAACAAAAATACCAAACTTCAAAAAAGCTAAATTTAGCTAACTAAGAGAGGCCATAGGCCTAACTAACTGGGACAAAGTCCTCAAAAATAAAAATACAGCCACAAAATGGGATATCTTTAAAAACATCCTAAAATCTCATTTTGAGAGGTACATACCGTATGGGAATAAAAGGTTAAGGAACAAGAAGAAACCAATGTGGATAAATAGAACTGTAAAGAAAGCAATAAATGACAAAAAGAAAGCATATAAATCACTAAAACAGGAGGGTAGCACGGAAGCACTGAAAAAAATAGAACATGTAAAAAACTAATAAAAGCGGCCAAACTAGAGACCGAGAGATTAATTGCCAAAGAGAGTAAAACTAACCCTAAAATGTTCTTCAATTATATAAATGTTAAAAAGTATAAATCTGAAGGTGTCGGCCCTTTAAAGAGTAATGAGGGGGGAGTCGCAGAGAGCGACGAGGAGAAAGCAAAGCTGTTAAATATTTTTTTCTCCAATGTATTCACTGAGGAAAATAAACTGTCAGATGACATGCAGAATGTAAAAATAAATTCCACATTAACCCCTTCTCGACCGCAATCTGTATATATACGTGATAGCTGCACATACCCCGTGCAGCTACCACGTATATAAACGTCAAACCAGCTCTTTAATCCAAGCGCTGCAAAGCGCTTGGATTAAAGCTTCTGCCCGAGCCCTGCTGCTGTAACGGACAGCATACAGTCTAGTAATGCCGGCAAGGGACCAATCAGAGTGGCCCCTTGCCGACAATCGATCCGATTGGTTAGTCTGTGCAGACTAACCAATCGAATCGCGGCAGTGAAAAAAATGACGGTTTCATGCTCTGATCTGCGCTCTGCAGATCAGAGCATGAAATCAGGTAGGGTCCTCATAATACCCCCCCATCTGTGCCCCCGATCTGTGGCTGTGCACCCCATCTGTGCCCCTCCAAGCCCCCCCTTGTGTCCGCCTGCAGCTCATCTAGAGGCAGCTGCCCTGATGCGTTCCGCCCCCTCCCCGCCCCATGCATTCATTCTCACCCGCCCCTCCTGCCCCAGCCTCCCTCAATATTGGCGGCCATACCCCCCCGATCCCCCCCCCTTTCCAGCGCTGCCCCCGAACCCCCCCCGATCCCCCTGCTGTGTGTGATGGCGGCGGCTCCATTACTGAGCCGCCGCCATCAGCAGAGAGTGTCAGCTCTATGCTGACACTCTCCTGTAATCCCATAGATGCCGCGGTTGCGGCATTTATGGGGTTAATAGAGGGAGGGAGCTCCCTCTCTCAACCATCGGGGCTGCAGCGCTGTGATTGCAGCACCCGATGGTTGCCATGGCAACCGGACGCTTTGCAAAAGCGTCCGCTGTTGCCACCTACAGGGCATTACAGGGCATCTAATAGTATTATACTTTGCAATGCAAGAGCATTGCAAAGTATAGTACAGCCATCAGCCCCACTGGATCTTCATGATCCAAGAGGGACTTGATAAAAAAATAAAGTGAAAATAATAAAAATGAAAAATAAAGAAATAAATAAAAATGTAAATTAAAAAAAGAAATTGCCTTTTCCTAAAAAAAAAAATGAAAAAATAAAATAAAATACACATATTAGGTGTCACCGCATCCGTAACAACCATCTCTATAAATATATCACATGATAGACCCCGTCCGATAAACACCATAAAAATAAAATTAAAAAAACAGTGCCAAAAAAGCTATTTTTGTCACCTTACATCACAAAAAGTGCAACAGCAAGCGATCAAATAGGCTTATGACCCCCGAAATAGTACCAATCAAACCGTCACCTCGTTCCGCAAAAAATGATACCCTATTTAAGACAATCGCCCAAAAAGTAAAAAAGCTATGGCTCTCAGACTATAGAGACACTAAAACATCATTTTTTTGGTTTCAGAAATGCTATTATTGTGTAAAACTTAAATAAATAAGAAAAATTATACATATTAGGTATTGCCACGTCTGTAACAATCTTTTCTATAAAACTATCACATGACCTAACTCCTCAGATGAACGCTGTAAAAATAAATAAATGAAAACTGTTCCAAAACTGCCAATTTTTGGGTCACCTTGCCCCATAAAGTGTAATAATGAATGATCAAAAAATCCTATGTACCCAAAAATGGTACCAATAAAACGAGCCCCTGCACAAGACGATCGGCAGAAAAATAAAAAATATATGGCGTTCAGAAAACCAATCCAGCACAATCTGCCTTCCAAAAACCGTATGGCATTCCTTTCCTTCTGCGCCCTGCCGTGTGCCCGTACAGCAGTTTACGACCACATGTGGGGTGTTTATGTAAACCGCGGATGCAGGGTAATAAATATTGAGTTTTGTTTGGCTGTTAACCCTCAATGTGTTAAAGAAAAAAAAATTATAAAATGGAAAATCTGCCAAAAAAGTGAAATTTAGAAATTTCATCTCCATTTTCCTTTAATTCTTGTGGAACGCCTAAAGGGTTAACAAAGTTTGTAAAATCAGTTTTGAGTAACTTGAGGGGTGTAGTTTCTACAATGGGGTCATTTATGGGGGTTTCCACTATGTAAGCCCCACAAAGTGACTTCAGACCTGAACTGGTCCTTAAAAAGTGGGTTTTGGAAATTTTCTTAAAAATTGTAAGAATTGCTTCTAAACTTCTAAGCCTTCTAACGTCCTAAAAAAATAAAATGACATTTCCAAAATGATGCCAACATAAAGTAGACATATGGGAAATGTTAAGTAATAAATATTTTATTAGGTATCACTTTCTGTTTTAGAAGCAGAGAAATCGAAATTTGGTAAATTTGGGATTTTTTCATAAATAAAGGTGAAATATATTGACTCAAATATATGACTATCATGAAGTACAATGTGTCACGAGAAAACAATCTCAGAATGGAGTGAATAAGTAAAAGTGTTCCAAAGCTATTACCACATAAAGTGACGCATGTCAGATTTGTAAATTTTGACCTGGACACTGGGGCATCAATGAAAGGGTTAAAAGTGTCCTGTCTGACCCAGGAAGAAGTACATCAGCGACTTAAAAAGATTAAAATAGACAAATCGCCAGGACCGGATGGCATACACCCCCGTATCCTAAGGGAATTAAGTAATGTCATAGCCAGACCCTTATTTCTGATATTTGCGGACTCTATACTGACAGGGAATGTCCCACAGGATTGGCGCATAGCAAATGTGGTGCCAATATTCAAAAAGGGTCCAAAAACAGAGCCTGGAAACTATAGGCCGGTAAGTTTAACATCTGTTGTGGGGAAACTGTTTGAGGGTTTTCTGAGAGATGCTATCTTAGAGCATCTCAACGGAAATTAGCAAATAACGCCATATCAGCATGGCTTCGTGAGGGATCGGTCATGCCAAACTAATTTAATCAGTTTCTATGAGGAGGTAAGTTCTAGACTTGACAGCGGCGAATCAATAGATGTCGTATATCTGGACTTCTCCAAAGCATTTGACACTGTACCACATAAAAGGTTAGTATATAAAATGAGAATGCTCGGACTGGGAGAAAACATCTGTATGTGGGTAAGTAACTGGCTGAGTGATAGAAAACAGAGGGTGGTTATTAACGGTACACACTCAGATTGGGTCACCGTCACTAGTGGGGTACCTCAGGGGTCAGTATTGGGCCCTATTCTCTTCAATATATTTATTAATGATCTTGTAGAAGGCTTGCACAGTAAAGTATCAATTTTCGCAGATGACAATAAACTGTGTAAAGTAATTTACACTGAAGAGGACAGTATACTACTACAGAGGGATCTGGATAGATTGGAGGCTTGGGCAGATAAGTGGCAGATGAGGTTTAACACTGACAAATGTAAGGTTATGCACATGGGAAGGAATAATGCAAGTCAGCCGTACATACTAAATGATAAAACACTCGGTAACACTGACATGGAAAAGGATCTAGGAATTTTAATAAACAGCAAACTAAGCTGCAAAAACCAGTGTCAGGCAGCTGCTGCCAAGGCCAATAAGATAATGGGTTGCATCAGAAGGGGCATAGATGCCCGTGATAAGAACATAGTCCTACCACTTTACAAATCGCTAGTCAGACCACACATGGAGTACTGTGTACAGTTCTGGGCTCCTGTAAACAGGGCAGACATAGCAGAGCTGGAGAGGGTCCAGAGGAGGGCAACTAAAGTAATAACTGGAATGGGGCAACTACAGTACCCTGAAAGATTATCAACATTAGGGTTATTCACTTTAGAAAAAAGACGACAGAGGGGAGATCTAATTATTATGTATAAATATATCAGGGGTCAGTACAGAGATCTCTCCCATCATCTATTTATCCCCAGGACTGTGACTGTGACGAGGGGACATCCTCTGCGTCTGGAGGAAAGAAGGTTTGTACACAAACATAGAAGAGGATTCTTTACGGTAAGAGCAGTGAGACTATGGAACTCTCTGCCTGAGGAGGTGGTGATGGTGAGTTCACTAAAAGAGGGGCCTGGATGTATTTCTGGAGCGTAATAATATTACAGGCTATGGCTACTAGAGAGGGGTCGTTGATACAGGGAGTTATTCTGATTGCCTGATTGGAGTCGGGAAGGAATTTTTTATTCCCCTAAAGTGGGGAAAATTGGCTTCTACCTCACAGGGTTTTTTTTTTTGCCTTCCTCTGGATCAACTTGCAGGATAACAGGCCGAACTGGATAGAAAAATGTCTTTTTTTTGGCCTTATGTACTATGTTACTATGTTACTGCATGTGGCACTATAAGTAATGTTTTGGCAGGTGGTACTATAGATGCACAGATATGTTTACCCAATCATGAGCAAAGATATGTGACTGGCCCTACTGTATAGCTGACACATTATTTCTGGTATTATTGTGTTGGCGCAGATTTACTACGTTAAAAAATTTCTGCAATGTGCCCCCACTGTGTGCAAGAAGAATAAATTCAAGCTGTATTGTAAAAGCAGCACCCTATAGAAAGTGCTGATGCTGCTCGACACCTGATGTGCTCAGTTCAACTGAACCACACCAGAATACAAATCCCAACAGACCAGTTGGTGGCATATAATCCAATATAAATAAAGCTCATTTAAATCCAACAGCATATGACGCTTGGCAATGCACCCCAGCTAAGGTTAAATCACATTTCATAGTCATTTATTACTATGTTAGTTAAAGTGTAACTGTCTTGTTTTCATCAAAAAAACTATTTTGTTATTGCTGCTGCAGCATTTTGCATAAAGCAATCTTCACATACCACTGTTTCCCTTGAGTTTTTCCCTTAGTTACAGCTGTTTTAACCTCTACAATATGAGGATTGGAGATGGCCTTGCGGTTTGCCCAAAGGTCGTTTCGCGGCAAACTTTGTGCGATCGCGATTCGCCGAACATGCGAACATATGGCGATGTCCGCGGGCGCCATATTCTTTTGCATTGCGCTGAACTTTGACCCATGACACACACATCAAGTGGGACAGGACAGCCAATTGAGACATTTCAGCACATGGACACACCCCCACCCTATAACAGAACCCGATCTGGCAGCCATTTTACATTCTGTGTTTTGCCAGTGTAGGGAGAGGTTGTTTTGTTGAGCAGGGACAGACTGTTAGGGACACCAAACGCTAGCTAATAGGGCCACAAAAGTCTTTTTAAGGACTGGTATAGGTGTGCTATCGATAGGTGGGATATACTGAGGGGTGTGATATACTTATAATATACTTTCTAACATAGAAAGTATATTATAGTGCATTTGTGCGATACCGCAGCTATATAGAGGGACAAACGCTATTGGAATAACTAATTGCAACTGGTATGATATACCTGTTGCCCCCCAAAAAACTGATTGAGGGGTGTGATATACCTATAATATACTTTCTAACATAGAAAGTATATAGTGCATTTGTATTGTGCAGCAGTTGTGTGCGGTTCTGCTGCGATACCGCAGGTATATAGAGGGACAAGCGCTATTGGAACAACTATTTGCAACAGGTGTAATATACCTGTTGCCCCCAAAAAAACTGATTGAGGGGTTTGATATACCTGCTTCCACAAAATACTGATTGAGGGTTGCGATATACCTGCTTCCACCAAATATTGATTGAGGCCTGCGATATACCTGCTTCCACAAAATACTGATTGAGAGGTGCGATATACCTGCCCCACCAAATATTGATTAAGGGGTTGTATATACCTGCTTCCAAAAAATACAGATTGAGGGGTGCGATATACCTGCTTCCACCAAATATTGATTAAGGGGTTCTATATAACTGCTTCCACAAAATACTGAATAAGGGGTTTGAAATACCTGCTTCAACCAAATATTGATTGAGGCCTGCGGTATACCTGCTTCCACAAAATACTGATTGAGGGGTGTGATATACCTGCTTCCACAAAATACTGATTAAGGGGTTTGATATACCTGCTTCCACAAAATACAGATTGAGGGGTGCGATATACCTGATTCCACCAAATATTGATTAAGGGGTTCTATATACCTGCTTCCACAAAATACTGAATGAGGGGTGCGATATACCTGCTTCCACAAAATACTGAATGAGGGGTGCGATATACCTCCTTCCACAAAATACTGATTAATGCGATTGATATACCAGCTTCCACCAAATATTGATCGAGGCCTGCGATATACCTGTTTCCACAAAATACTGATGAAGGGGATTGATATACCTTCTTCCACCAAATATTGATTGAGGCCTGCGATACACCTGCTTCCACAAAATACTGGTTAAGGGGTTTGATATACCAGCTTCCACCAAACACTGATTGAGGCCTGCAATACACCTGCTTCCACAAAATACTGATTGAGCGGTGCGATATACCTGCTTCCACCAAATATTGATTGAGGCCTGCGATACACCTGCTTCCACAAAATACTGATTACGGGGTTTAATATACCAGCTTCCACAAAATACTGATTGAGGCCTGCTATATACCTGCTTCCACAAATACTGCTCAACTCTAGGGACTTTGGCACAGGGTCATTTTGAAAATGACAGGCAGAGGAAGAGGCAGACCGTTCCGCAGGGGTGGGGTCGGGCAGGTGCACCAGGCCGGAGCCTCAGTGGGAAGTTGGAGAAGGTGCATGCGATTACGTCAAAGGACGCACCAGAGTTGGTTGAGTGGCTCACTCAGTCTTCCGCTTCTGCACCCTCCTCATCCTCTGTATTTGCACCCTCCTCACTCTCTGCTGTGTGCACCCCCAAAGACACCACCACCACCATAGCTCTTCCACTCGAGTCAGAGGAATTATTTTCCCAACTATTCCCAAACCTTACCGATGTGCAGCCATTCTTGGCATCAGATGAGGAAAAGGAGGTAGCAATGGCCACCACCCAGCGGTCTGACGACAGTACCCAGATAAGCCCAAGGAGGGTGGTCCCCGCTGTTGCTGCCTACTCCGAGATTTCTAATGTCAGTGGTGGTGAAGGTGACGATGATGACGTGTCGATGGACGTCACGTGGGTGCCCACAAGAGGAAGAGGAGGGGAGATCAGAGGGAGAGACGGAGCAGCAGATAGGGAGGAGAAGGAGGAGAAGCAGGCAGAACTCGCAGTGCACCGGAGGCAAAAAGCAGACTGCAAATGTATTTGGAGCGAGCCATCCACCATATAAGGTAACATCTTGCGCTCCCAGGACGCCGGCACATGGCTCCGCAGTGTGGGCTTTTTTTAACGTGTCAGCTGCTGACAATAGTGTTGCCATCTGCAGCCTGTGCTGTCAACGCATAAGTTGCGGTAAGCCCAACCCTCACCTTGGGACGACCGCCTTAAGAAGGCAAAGCCACACTCCCAGCGCTCCATGTCCTGCCTCTTCTCCTTCTCCTCCCATTTGTCCTCCACTCCACCTTCCACCGTGCCGTCGTTGCGTTCACCTGGCAGAAGGCAGGCTTCCGTCGCCCAAATGTTTGAGTGTAAAAAAGTTGATGACGCCGGATAACCCTCTTGCCCAACGGATGACTGCTGGCTTGTCGGAACTGCTAGCCTGCCAACTACTGCCACATAAACTGGTGAAATCAGAGGCCTTCAAAAAATTTGTGGCCATTGGCACACTGCAATTGAAAGTCCCCAGAAGGAAATATTTCTCCCAGAAGGGCATCCCAGAGCTATATGGCCACGTCCAGCGGCAAGTTAATATATCTCTGGCACACAGTGTCGGTGCCAAGATACATCTGACCACCTACACATGGTCTAGCAAACACGGGCAGGGAAGGTACATAACTTTTACTGCCCACTGGGTGAACCTTCTGACGGGCGTCAAGCATGTAACCCATGGCATCCGTTTGGATTTGGCGTTACCGCCACGGATTTCATGCAGGCCTGCCTCTTCTTCTCCTCCTCCTACTCCATCCTCTGTCTCCTCCTCGGCTGACTCCTCCTTTTCCCCTGCTACCGCCTCTTCCGCTGCACCCCCCAAGTTCCCCAGAACCTATTCGACATGCCAGGTGAGACGTTGCCATGCTGTGCTGCGGCTGTTGTGCATGAAAGCCAAGAGCCACACCGGTCCTGCACTGCTTTCAGCTCTGCGGTCACAGGCCGATCAGTAGCTAACCCCGCTCAATTTGACAGTTGGTAAAGTGGTGTGTGACAACGGTGCCAATCTGCTGAGCACGCTGAAACAGGGCAAAATGACACATGTGCTATGCATGGCACATGTCCTGAACTTAGTCGTGCAGCGATTCGTTGCCAAATACTCCGGGGTCCAGGACGTCTTGCGGCAGGTCAGGAAAATCTCTGGCCATTTTAGAAGATCTTACACGGCCATGGCTCGCCTTGCTGACGTTCAGCGGCAACACCACCTGACTGTCAGACGTCCGATTTGTGACAGCCCGACGCGCTGGAACTCCACCTTATATATGCTTGATAGGCTGCAACAGCAACAACGTGCAATTAACGACTACCTGTACAAACTCTGCAGCAGGACAGGTTATGGGGGGCTTGGCGACGCATGCAGACTTCTGCGGCTATTTGATGAGATCACCAAACTGGTCAGTCGCAGCCAGGGCACCATCAGTCAAATATGAAGATGAGTCGGCCAGCACTCGCTAGATGCACGCCGCGCAGGATAGGACCGGTTCCACGTGCAGTTGAATGAAAAATCCCAGCAGACGTGACTTGAATGCTCATAGGAATTTTATTGCCATATAACAATATGTCCCATATCATAGGACGCGTTTCGGCATTTGCGTTTTCAACAAGTAGATGTACATTGTGAGAAGCAGATATATATACACGCATCAATGATTGAGGACAGAAAACCTCCCCGTGACGTCAGACGCCCACAAGTGGTTTCAGTTATTTGTGGTGAAAGCGTTTAGTGGCCTATTTCAGTACAAAAAGAAAAATAAATACGCATTTCACTGTTGCAGTTATTTGTGGTGAAAGCGTTTAGTGGCCTATTTCCGTACAGAAACAAAAATATATACGCACTTCATTGTTGCAGTTATTTGTGGTGAAAGCATTTAGTGGCCTATTTCAGTAATTTATTTAGTTCAGCTAAAAGTATGTCAGACATAGAAGTGCCAAGCCATGCACAGAGGAGTGGCAGAGGCCTAAATGTTTCTGGAGCAGGCAGAGGTCGCAGCAGAGTAAGGGGGCGTGGCAGCAGGAGTCGCAGCGAGAGGCCTGAGCTCCCGGTGTCATCTAGCAGTCGTGTGTTGACCAGTAACCCAGTGGTTCTTAAATGGTTAACTCGGTCATCCACTTCATCCCACTGACATCAGAAACCTCCAGCCAACAGTCGGTGGGTTCGTCAGACACAACCCTTAGTTGGCATGGCCCGGGAGCAGGCCCTGTGCCCTCATCTGTCCTTAACCTGCCACTGTCCTTTGCTGTTTCCTCAGCCACAGAAGTATTGTATGTTGTGGGCTCAGCTCCACTATACAGCGAGGACGAGCTACTAGAGGATAGTCAGCAGCCACTGCCCAGCCAAGATCTGGAGGAGACATCCGCTGCTTCCTCCGATAGGCAGGCAAGTAATGATGAGGAGAGTGGCGTGGGAGGTGGTGTTGCAAGCGGTCAGAGACCGTTGAGGAGGACATCAGTGACGTGCAGACACTACTCGATGATGATAAAGCCGATCGCACTTGGGAGGCTGAGCCAGCAAGGTGGTAGCATGGCTGGGAGTCAGCAGGGTGCCAGCAGTGGGAGTTCAAGAGCCAAATTAGCCCGGGGTAGACCACCTGCTTCGCAGCAGCCTACCTGCCCGGGAAGTAGTGGTGCAGGGGTTCATGGAGGCAGCGGCAATAGCAGTCAGTCAGTGCGGACTTTTGGGGGTTAAATCACCTACTCGGCGGTGTGGCAGTTTTTTTGTTAAGCCGCCGGAGGAGGTTAACATGGCCATATGTAAAATATGTGGGCAGAAGGTGAAGCGTCGCCAGGGTGCCAATGTTGGCACCACGGCCCTGCGTCAACATATGCAGTGTCACCATAAAGTGGCCTGGGAGAACCGTGGCTCCGATGTGGTCCAGCCTGCCACAGAAACCGCTGCATCACCCAGTGGTACGGACCCGATTTCAGGCAGTCAAGGCTCCACCACCTCAGCCGAAGGGGGAGGTCTGTCCTTCCCATCATATGCTGGTCCTGATGCTCCTGCTCCTCCTACTCCTCGTCAGTCATTCCGTCATCAATCGATCAGTAAAGCGATTGCCAAGAGACAACAGTATGCGTGCATGCATCCAACGGCGCAGAAGCTAAATGTGCTCCTGTCCA
Source organism: Bufo bufo (assembly GCF_905171765.1). Taxonomy (NCBI): domain Eukaryota; kingdom Metazoa; phylum Chordata; class Amphibia; order Anura; family Bufonidae; genus Bufo; species Bufo bufo. The sequence continues at coordinate 622,626,722 of NC_053391.1, forward strand.
AGTTGCTGGTGCTGCAGTCCCTCCCTTTCCAAGTACTCTGCACCTTTCAGAGAACTGATCACTTGTGCCGAGCCGAGGTGAAGAGTCCCAAGCCGTCATTTCTTTGCGAAAAAGTCAGTAGTAGCCCTGCACAAATATGTAGAACAGAAGGTGGGCCAGTCCTTGAGCCTGTCTGTGTCTGCCAAAGTGCACGGCAGTGCCGACGTGTGGAGCTGTAACTACGGTCAGGGACAATACATGTCCTTTACACTGGGTGAATGTGGTTCATGCACAGCCACACCAGCAACTTGGCCAGGTCACTCTGCTTCCGCCTCCACGTTGTCATGCCGTTGATCCTGCGACAAGGTCCGCCTCTGCCTCCTCATCCTCTACCATGTCCTCAGCCTCCACTGCAGGGACAAGTCACAGTGCCCCTCCAGCATACCACATATGGAGGGCACGGCGCTGTCACGCTGTTCTTGACCTCGTTTGCCTTGGCGAACGGAGTCACACAGGGGAGGAACTGTTCAGTGTCCTTCAGCAATAAATCGAATCCTGGCTTTCTCCCCAACAACTCAAAATCGGAACCGTGGTGACGACAATCGGAAGAACATTGTGTCGGCGCTGCATCTGGCTGTCAAGCGGTTCCTGAAGTCTTCCACCCATCTGCAAGACATCCTAAAAATGGCCAGGAAACTTTGCATGCACTTCAGCCACTCGTACACCGCAAAGCACACCCTCCTTGAGCTGCAGCGGCAGAACGGCATCCCCCAACATAGGCTGATATGCGACGTTTCCACCTGTTGGAATTCCACCCTCAATATGTTGTACCGTATATACGAACAAAGAAAGGCCATCAATGATTTCTTGATGATCCAAGCGGATAGGAGTACTCCCCTGTGTAACTTCGATGTCAGCCAGTGGCATTCGATGTCAGTTTTGGCCATTGACTGCCCAAATAAGTGAAGTATGCAGTGATTCTAAGCGCGACCACTGTCATCTGCAGGTCATACTGACTCACAGTATTATTTCACTACTACATCAGACTTCCTATGCATGTTACTGCTAGGCACAGTGTTCTACACCCCTATAAAGGCTCTCTGCAGCACGGAAATAGACGTTTTTTAACGTAATTCGCCGCGAATAAATTCGGATCGAAGCAAATCTTTTAGAAAAATTTTACGAATTGGATTCCATACTAAGGATGTGTACTCCACATGCTCAGACAGCTAAGCAGAGATGATAAAAGATAAAGGAGCAGCACTGCTGCCCCTTCATGATTTTTCTTACAAAGGTTTAGGCACCCTTTATCCATATTGTATCGCATAGTCATCCTTAGACACAGACTGTCCCAGTATGGCAAATGTGCTAGTGCCTTGTGCCTACAGGAAAATCTGGAACTGCATCCTAACAATGCAGGGGTCAGCAACCTTCGGCACTCCAGCTGTTGTGAAACTACAATTCCCAGCCTGCTCCATTCATTTATATGGGAGTTCTGAAAAGAACAGAACTATCTACACTCATGTTTTCATTGGCAGTGTGGGGTTTCGCTTTGGTAGATAGGGTAAGCGGGCGCAGTACAAAGGCAAAATACAAGTTCTTAACTCAGAACGTCAGTGTTTATTCACACTTGAGGCAATTCACAAAACAGCACGTAACTTTGCAGTCTTGGTGTTAATTCACACATAATGGAAATTTCATATAGTCACCTTGCTGGCAGTTCTGCCTCCAGTAGTCCACAGCAGACTTTAGGGGGCCTGTCTCCCCAGCATGTGGCCTCAGATCCCAAAAACGGAGACATCTCTGCTGGGCCCAGCTGCCTATTTAAGGACAGCCAGGTGCTGCCAAAACCCGGACCGGCACTTAAACTCTGGTCCGATATTTGACCTCACCTGATCGCACATGCTGGGAGGAAAATACCTGCCTTGCCAGACACAACCCCTCACTGTGTCACATACCCCCTCCCTTTTTTCAACCCTGAGGGGGTGGACACACGCCAGACAATGCACCCGGGACAGGGCATCCGCGTTTCACTACAACCGGCCTGCTCTGTGTTCTACCGAGAACTTAAAGTTCTGCAGAGACAAAAAACATCTGGTGACCCGGGCATTCCTGTATTTGGCCTGGCTCATCCACTTGAGAGGTAAGTGGTCGGTCACCAGATGGAACTTTCTCCCCAACAAATAGTAGCGAAGAGACTCGAGTGCCCACTTGATAGCCAGGCACTCTCTCTCCACTATACTGTACCTGGTTTTGGCTGGGGTGAGCTTGCGGCTTAGGAAGACAATGGGATGCTCCTCCCCGTTGACATCCTGAGACAGTACAGCACCGAGGCCTACTTCGGAGGCATCCGTTTGTACCACGAACTTCCTCTTGAAGTCGGGCGTCACCACAACCGGTGACCCACACAGGGCCGACTTCAAAGCGGCAAAAGCCTCTTCCGCCCGATCATCCCAGCGAACCATCACAGATTTTTGTCCCTTCAAGAGCCCTGTCAAGGGCGCAGCTAGAGTAGCAAAGTGGGGAACAAACCTCATGTAATAGCCCACCATTTCCAGGAATGACTTTATTTGCCTAGTGGTGACAGGTCAGGGCCAATTCCGTATTGCCTCTATTTTGTTAACTTGGGGTTTGATGACTCTGCGCCCAATGACAAACCCCAGGTACTTAGTCTCTTCTAACACTATCGAACATTTTTTTTGGTTAGCGGTTAGGCCAACTTTCCGAAGGGGGTCCACTACAGCCTGCACTTTGGGTAGGTGACTTTCCTAGTTGGTACTGTGGGTGACAATATCGTCTAGGTAAGCCTAAGCGTACCGACGATGTGGACGAAGCAATGTCCATTAGTCGCTGAAAAGTGGCGGGGGCGCCATGCAGATCAAAGGGTAAGACCTTATATTGATACAGCCCCTCAGGCGTGATGAAGGCAGTTTTCTCTTTAACAGCCTCCATTAAGGGCACCTGCCAGTACCCTTTTGTGAGGTCCAAAACAGAAAAATACCGGGCTCGTCCTAACCTCTCGATGAGCTCATCCACCCGGGGCATGGGATACGCATTGAAATTGGAAACCTCGCTAAGTTTTCGAAAGTCGTTACAAAACTGCAACGTCCCGTCCAGCTTGGGTATCAATACTATAGGACTGGCCTACTCACTTTTTGACTACTCAATGATGTCTAGCTGCAACATTAGCTGCACCTCTTCTCTGATATGGCTGGTCGCCGAGCCTTGGGTACCCGGTATGGTTTTAATCAGACTTTTGCCTGAGGCTCAGTGACAATGTCATGCTGGATTATGGAAGTGCGTCCAGGAAGGTCTGAGAACACATCCGTGTTCCGACTAACAAACTCCCTGGCCTCCTGCGTCTGTTTAGAAGAGAGGCTGTCAGCAATTTTTACTGTGTCAGCCGCCTCTCTTGCATCAGACAGAGGGGCCGGTACCTCTTCTCCTAGAAAACCTGGCTGCGGGCTGTCTTCTGTACAGGTTTCCCTATCTTTCCACGGTTTAAGTAAATTCATATGGTAAACCTGCTCTGGCTTTCGCCGCCCTGGCTGGTGTACCTTGTAGTTTACATCTCCAATTTTCTCAAGTACCTCGTGCCACCTAACCAGGAACTTACTGTCCACGGTCGGCACCAGAACCAAAACCCGATCACCCAGGTTAAAGATCCGGACCCGAGCCTGCCGATTATATACCCGACTCTGGCCTCGCTGAGCTACCTCCATATGCTCCCTAACAAGAAGCAACATTATCTCTATCCGAAAAAATTGGATGGTAAGTGGCTCACCTATCAAACCGGAGATGGAGACGGTGCACACCCCACTGGCTCACCCTATGCCTGTAACACAAACAACCTAAAATATGAAAGCACGGGGGGCACTCAATATCCGGCTATATGGATCGCTAAAATACGTTTATTATAAATACCACATAATAAAAATACTAAAACACCAAGCTAAAATAAAATAAATATGATAAATGCAATACTGCTAGCGCGACCAACTATATACTAAACACAATAGCTCACTGTTAGTGATTATTTGTCGGTACGATGTTCATCCTAATAATATTCTTGCATTGTACCACTTAATCAGAGTTCTCCTACTTTTATTTCCAAACTGTATTCACAATCTGAATGTTCAATCAATACTTTGTCGGATCATGAGTTAGATACATCAATATCGATGTGTTTGCAGTCAATTTGCTGTATGCAACAAAAAGATAACAGCATAAGTGTTGGTACTTTACCACTCTATGCTCGTGTTCGGTCTTGTATCGTCTCGAGACTAGTTCATTCTCTTGTGGCCTGCCATGACCTACGCGGCGTCCCACGTGATCCCGCCGTCTCCTCATGGCATCCCACGTGATGAAGGCAGGTAGCAGAGCGTATCCTCTAGGTCCTAGCTTTTTCACCACTCCGCTGCAATAGTAAATACAATTGGTGTGCCGAACTTCCCCCTATATTGGGGTCACACAGGTGGGGGTCCAGGTTCTTTACTGTCTTTACCAAACGCGTTTTGGTGTCTACAACAGGCCTAAACACTGAGGAAGGGGTATGTTGTAGCCCCGTCCCGTGGAACGCCACGAGGAGACGGCGGGATCATGTGGGACGCAGCATAGGTCCTGGCAGGCCACAAGATAAAAAAACTGTCTCGAGACGATACAAGACCAAACACGAGCATAGAGTGGTAAAGTACCAACACTTACGCTGTTATCTATTTGTTGCTGCGCTGCGTGTCTGGAGTGTGACACTCATTAGTCTGAAAGGGGCCATTGTGTGTCATGGGACAACCCTTTTAAGAGCTCATTCAGAAGACCGTAGTGTTTTGCGGATCTGCAAATTGCGGATCCACAAAACACATATGCAGGCCCGTGTGCATTCCACAATTTGCAGACTGCACAAGGCTGGCACTATCATAGAAGATGCCTATTCTTGTCCGCAATTGCGGACAAGAATAAGTCATGTTCTATATTTTTTTGCATGGCCGCAGGACGGAACTACGGATGCGGACAGCGGCCCGATTGAAACAAATGGGTCTGCACTCGTTCCACAAAATTGCAAAACGGGTGTGGACCCATTCATACGGCCATGTGAATTGGCCCTAAAGGTGAATGCACACTTAAAGCAGGCGTTACACGAAATTGTGCTTCTGTCTGATCTATCCATTGGGGGCACTGGATATCTGAACAGCTGTTGCTGAGGCATCTGCCCATGTATTGCAGCCCTTAAAATGACCTACAATCACTAATTCAGCACTGGACTACAGGAAGAAGCCCTGTTAAATACAGGTGAAATTAGAGTATCGTGCAAACAGGGGCGTAGCTATAGGGGGTGCAGAGGTAGCAGTCGCTACTGGGCTCAGGACCCTGAGGGGGCCCAAAGACCCTTGTGCCACATAAGACACTGGCATTATAGAAAGTGCATACTGGTCGATTTACACCTCTGGCTGGAGGGAGGGGGTTAGGTTAAGAATTTGGCATGTTTGCCTCAGGCAGCAGGAAGGCAATGTGCTCCCCTGCCAACAAGCACTGAGGGACGGGGGCCCAAGCTGAACTCTTGCACCAGGCCTTTCTAGCCTTTATTTGTTATAATTTGGATGATTACGGTTTATAGCTTATGAAACCCCAAAGTCACAATTTTGAGGTCCCCTTTGCTCAGGGGGTATGGATTAATTAGCTGACTAGAGTGTGACACTTTGAGCCTAGAATACTGAACCTTTTCCCAAAATTCTAATTTTAAGCTGCATTAATGCAATTGCTTTTAAGTTGCATTACTTAAATAAATGGACTTTTGCACGATATTCTAATTTTTAGAGTTTCACCTGTATGTGACAAGGACACTATTACTTAGCATCTTATTTCATGGCTATAAATGACCTTACCGTACCCCTCTTATTTCATGTAACCTTATAGAAATATACCTTGAAGAACAGAAATGTTCATTCCTTCGTCGCTACTGTTACAGACAGAAATCCATTTCCGACCACATAATCTATTTTGCAAGTCAAATCCAGACGTAATCTGAAAAATAAGATTGTCATGTACTTGAAGGTGTTGCAGAGAAAGGTGATTACAATTGAAAAGAATACATTTGATTCCAACGAACGCCAACAAGGAAAGTAAGAATAGCAATTTAATATTATAATTGAATCTATTCAGTTGATGTGCAACCTCCAATTTTTGCGCTACAAGTCATGTAATTCATGCTGAAGTGGTAAAATGGATTAGATTGATAATTAGTGAGAATATGCAGAAGGCAAGGTTGTATTCTAATATTTTCACATTTGTTTCACATTACTATTCTAAATTCGTTTGAGTTTGTCATTTGGCAGAACTGATTACAATAATTATTTGTGAGTTTGCATAGGGCAGAAAGAAAACTACTAAATTACCTTAAAGGGGTTGTGTAGGGACTAAAAGTGTAAGGCCTCTTGCACGCGACCCCGTGTCCCGCATACGGCGGGTGCGCAATACACGGTACACAGGCCATGTGCATTCCGCATCACGGTTGCGGACCCATTCACTTCAATGGGTCCGCAAACCCGGAGATGCGGTGCGTGACAGAACCACGGAACGGAAGCACTTTCGTGGGGTTCCATTCCGTGCTTCCGTTCCGCAAAAAGATAGAACTTGTCCTATCTTTTTGCGGAACGGATGGATCGCAGACCCCATTCAAGTGAATGGGGTCGCGATCTGCATGTGGCTGGCCCACGGTCAGTGCCCGTGCATTGCGGACCGCAATTTGTGGTCTGCAGCATGGGCACGAGCAGCACACGTTCGTGTGCAAGAGGCCTAAAGGGAAGATTACTTACCTGCTTCTCAGTGATGGATCCTCGCTCCTTCTCCTTCTGTCCTGTGATGCTCCACTTCGCACCCTCACTGAAAACATCCAGTTTGACTCTGGTTGCGGCGGTGACCGGATCCCATTGTGTCATGTCACCATTTCTCCTGAGGTAAGGTGAGCCAGTCCCCACTGCTGACATGCTTCCTTCCTTCTCTTTACAGGGGCAGTCAACCCCATTTTTTACACAATCCCTTGGAAATGACCCTCTGGTTCAAGGGGGGAAAAAAAATCACATTAACTGGGGAACAAACAGAACACATACCTGGTGCCCTCCTTTTCATCTTTTCAGCTGCAGAACCACAGATTCCAAGGCTCCTCTTCTGCCATCCAAGATAACTGCACCACTTTATTCTCTGAGCTGTTAGAAAGGTACATGATGTAGACTGTAGTGAAGATAATCATCTTACCAGAGACTGCATTTGTGAGTTATAATCTCCCTTCTGATCCTCAGCTGTATCATGTGACCAGCATTCTGATCTTCAACTGACACAGGACAGGAATTCAGTTACTTCTCTATTCATTCCTAAGAGACTGACATTGAGGCTCCCATAGGAATACATAGAGAAACTGGCTTCCTGTCCACAAGATGCTGTGTTATTTGGAGATATTTGGAGTGTTGGTCACAGGGCACAGCTGAGGATCAGAAGGTAGGTGATAACTCTAAAATACAGTCACTGGTAAGATTACCTTCACCACTGTTTACATCTTGTACCTTTCTAACAGGTCAGAAAAAATAAATAAAATGTGGGGGTGCTTCTTTAATCCCTTCAGCACCCTGTCATTTTTCACCTTAAGGACAAGGTCATTTTTTGCACTTTATGTGGTGATCGCTTTTACGTATCCTAGCCATTCTGAGACTGTTTTCTTGTCACATATTGTACTTCATAACAGTGGTAAATTTGAGTAAAAATATAGAATTTTTATTTTAAAAAAAATACCAAATTTACAAAAAAAAATTGAAAAATTTGCAATTTTATTTCTCTGCTTTTAAAACAGATAGTGATACCTCCTAAAATAGTTATTATTTTACATTCCCCATATGTCTACTTCATGTTTGAATCATTTTGTAAATTACATTTTCTTTTTTTGGGACGTTAGGAGGCTTAGAAGTTTATAAGCAAATCTTAAAATTTTTAAGAAAATTTCCAAAACCCAATTTTTAACCCCTTAAGGACCGGGCTCATTTTCACCTTAAGGACCAGGCCATTTTTTGGAAATCTGACCAGTGTCACTTTAAGTGCTAATAACTTTAAAACGCTTTGACTTATCCAGGCCGTTCTGAGATTGTTTTTTCGTCACATATTGTACTTCATGACACTGGTAAAATGAAGTCAAAAAAATTATTTTTTTTTTGCACAAAAAAATACCTAATTTACCAAAAATTTGGAAAAATTTGCAAATTTCAAAGTTTCAGTTTCTCTACTTCTGTAATACATAGTAATACCCCAAACAATTGTGATGACTTTACATTCCCCATATGTCTACTTCATGTTTGAATTGTTTTGGGAATGATATTTTATTTTTTGGGGATGTTATAAGGCTTAGAAGTTTAGAAGCAAATCTTGAAATTTTTCAGAAATTTACAAAAACTCAATTTTTAGGGACCAGTTCAGGTCTGAAGTCGATTTGCGAGGCTTACATAATAGAAACCACCCAAAAATGACCCCATCTAAGAAACTACACCCCTCAAGGTATTCAAAACTGATTTTGCATACATTATTAACCCTTTAGGTGTTGCACAAGAGTTATTGGCAAATGGGGAGGAAATTTGAGAATTTAATTTTTTTGTCAAATTTTTCATTTTAACACATTTTTTCCACTAACAAAGCAAGGGTTAACAGCCAAACAAGATTGTATCTTTATTGCCCTGACTCTGCCGTTTACAGAAACACCCCATATGTGGTCGTAAACTACTGTACGGGCACACAGTAGGGCGTAGAGTGAAAGGTGCGCCGTTTTGTTTTTGGAGGGCTGATTTTTATGGACTGGTTTTTTGACACCATGTCCCATTTGAAGCCCCCTGATGCACCCCTAGAGGAGAAACTCCCTAAAAGTGACCCCATCTAAGAAACTACACCCCTCAAGGTATTCAAAACTGATTTTACATACGTCGTTAATCCTTTAGGTGTTGCACAAGAGTTATTGGCAAATGGGGATGAAATTTGAGAATTTCATTTTTTTGCCTAATTTTCAATTTTAACCCATTTTTTCCACTAACAAAGCAAGGGTTAACAGCCAAACAAGACTGTATCTTTATTGCCCTGACTCTGCTGTTTACATAAACACCCCATATGTGGCCGTAAACTACTGTACGGCCACACAGCGGGGCGCAGAGTGAAAGGTGCGCCATTTGGTTTTTGGAAGGCTGATTTTGCTGGACTGTTTTTTTGACACCATGTCCCATTTGAAGCCCCCCTGATGTACCCCTAGAGTAGAAACTCCATAAAAGTGACCCCATCTAAGAAACTACACCCTTCAAGGTATTCAAAACTGATTTTACAAACGTTGTTAACCCTTTAGGTGTTGCACAAGATTTAATGGAAAATAGAGACACAATTTCAAAATTTCAAATTTTTGGCAGATTTTCCATTTTAATATTTTTTTTCCAGTTACAAAGCAAGGGTTAACAGCCAAACAAAACTCATTATTTATGGCCCTGATTCTGTAGTTTACAGAAACACCCCATATGTGTTCGTAAACCGCTGTACGGGCACACGGCAGGGCGCAGAAGGAAAGGAATGCCATACGTTTTTTGGAAGGCAGGTTTTGCTGGACTGTTTTTTTGACACCATGTCCCATTTGAAGCCCCCCTGATGCACCCCTAGAGTGGAAACTCCAAAAAAGTGACTCCATTTTAGAAACTACGGGATAGGGTGGCAGTTTTGTTGGTACTAGTTTAGGGTACATATGATTTTTGGTTGCTCTATATTACACTTTTTGTGCAGCAAGGTAACAAGAAATAGCTTTTTTGGCACGTTTTTTTTTTTTGTTATTTACAACATTCATCTGACAGGTTAGATCATGTGGTAATTTTATAGAGCAGGTTGTCACAGATGCGGCGGTACCTAATATGTATACATTTTTTTTATTTATGTAAGTTTTATACAATAACTTCATTTTTAAAACCAAAAAAATGTTTTAGTGTCTCCATAGTCTAAGAGCCATAGTTTTTTCAGTTTTTGGGCGATTATCTTGAGTAGGGTCTCATTTTTTGCGGGATGAGATGACGGTTTGATTGGCACTATTTTGGGGTGCATATGACTTTTTGATCGCTTGCTATTACACTTTTTGTGACGTAAGATGGCAAAAAATGGCTTTTTTTTACACTGTTTTTATTTTTATTTTTTTACGGTGGTCATCTGAGGGGTTAGGTCATGTGATATTTTTATAGAGCCGGTCGATACGGACGCGGCGATACCTAATATGTATACTTTTTTTTTATTTATGTAAGTTTTACACAATGATTTCATTTTTGAAACAAAAAAAAATCATGTTTTAGTGTTTCCATAGTCTAAGAGCCATAGTTTTTTCAGCTTTTGGGCGATTATCTTGAGTAGGGTCTCATTTTTTGCGGGATGAGATGACGGTTTGATTGGTACTATTTTGGCGTACATGCGACTTTTTTGATCACTTTTATTACCTTTTTTGGGAAGTAAGGTGGGCAAAATTTCAATTTTCTCATAGTTTTTATTTTTTTATTTTTATGGCGTTCACCGTGCGGGGAAAGTAACATGACCATTTTATAGATCAGGTCGTTACGGACGCGGCGATACCTAATATGTGTAGTTTATTTTATTTTTTTAATTTTTATTCAGTGATAAATGTTATTTTTTTTTATCTTAACTTTTTTCACTTTTTTTTTACATTTTTTTGACCCAGACCCGCTTGGTTCTTGAAGATCCAGTGGGTCTGATGTCTGTATAATACAGTACAGTACAATATATATTGTTCTGTACTGTATTTTACTTACACTGAACAGATCTATGCTTTCAGCATAGATCTGTTCAGCACCATGGACAGCAGGACGCCTGAGCAGGCGTCCTGTTGCCATGGGAACCCTCCCCGTCTGCTCAGAACTTCGCAGACGGGGAAGGGTAAGCACAGGGCTGAGGGGGGCTCTCTGGGGGCTCTCTCCCTCTCCATCGGGGGGCTGCAAAGGCACAGCAGCCCCCCGATGGAGAGGGAGGGAGCTCCCTGACCGATGACAGTTAACTTTTTCCATACAGCGGTCCGTACGGACCGCGGTATGGAAAGGGTTAAACGGCTGACATCTGCACAGATGTCAGCCGTTTATACCAGGGTGCCAGCAATGTGCTGGCACCCTGGTATACCCACTAGAAGCCAACGATCATTCATGGGGAGGCGGGCGGGGGATCGCGATCCCGCCTGCCGCACCGCCCGCAACGCCCCCACCGCATGCGACACCCCCCCCCCCGCACCACCCGCCGGCATCAAATCATGCAGGGGTGCAGGGGGGGGTGAAAAATATAGATTTTAGCCACTCTAAAGTTTCTGATCGCCGCGGTCAGGGACCGCGGGGATCAGAAACTGCAAAAAGCGCAGCAAACCGCAGGTCTGAATTGACCTGCGGTTTGCTGCGATCGCCGACACGGGGGGGTCACATGACCCCCCCTGGCGTTGTCACAGGATGCCGGCTGAAGGATTTCAGCCGAAATCCCGTTCCGTTTAACCCCTCGGGCGCCGGAATACAGATTTTAAGTCAGGACGTACCGGTACGTCCTGTGTCCTTAAGGACTCGGGAAATAGGGCGTACCGGTACGTCCTATGTCCTTAAGGGGTTAAGGACCAGTTCAGGTCTGAAGTCTTTTTGTGGGGCTTACATAATAGAAACCACCCATAAATGGCTTTATTTTAGAAACTACACCCCTCAAGGTATTCAAAACTGATTTTACAAACTTTGTTAACCCTTTAAGTGTTCCACAAGAATTAAAGGAATATGTAGATGAAATTTTCTGAATTTTACTTTTTTGGCAGATTTTCCATTTTAATCAATTTTTTTCAGCTAACAAAGCAAGTGTTAACAAAACTCAATATGTATTACTCTGTGTCTGTAGTTTACAGAAACACCCCATATGTGTTTGTAAACTGCTGTACGGGAACACGGGATGGCGCAGAAGTAAAGGAACGCCATATGGTTTTTGGAAGGCAGATTTCACTGGGATAATTTTGGATAAAGTTGATATGTCACATTTGAAGACCCCATGATGCACCCCTAAAGTAGAAACTCCAAAAAAGTGACCCCATTTTGGAAACTACGGGATAAGATGACAGTACTATTTTAGGGGTACATTGATTTTTGGTTGCTCTGTATTACACTTTTTGTGAGGCAAGGTGACAAAAAAATTGCCGTTTTGGCACTGTTTTTATTTTTTGCTTTTTCAATGTTCATCTGACAGGTTAGATCATGTGCTACTTTTATAGAGCAGGTTGCGACAATACCAAATATGACAACTTTTTTTGGTTGTTTGTTTCAGTTTTACATAATAAAGCACTTTTGAAAAAAAAATATTTTTTTTGTGTCTCCAAATATTTTGGGGTGCATATGACTTTTTGATTACTTGGTATTACACTTTTTGTGATGTAAGGTGACAAAAAATGGCTTTTTTTTTTACACCATTTTTTTTTTTTTTTTTTTTTTTTACGGTGTTCACCCGAGGGATGAGATCATGTGATATTTTTATACAGCAGGTCGTTATGGATGTGGCAATACCTAACATGTCTACTTTTTTATTTTTTCCACTTTTAACACAATAAAAGCATTTTTGAAACAAAAAAAATCATGTTTTAGTGTCTCCATATTCTGAGAGCCATAGTTTTTTTATTTTTTGCCCAATTTTTATTATATGAGGGCTCATTTTTTGCGGGATGAGGTAACGGTTTGATTGGTACAATTTTGGGGGCATACGCCTTTTTGATCACACCCGCCCAATCAGCCCGCCGTACAGGTACGGCGCTGGTCCTTAAGTCACGTCCACCAGCGCCGTAGATGTACGGCGCAGGTCCTTAAGGGGTTAAGGGTTCATATACATGGACATGGACACTGAGGCTAAGCAGCGTAAAATGGCCATTTTACATGGTGTCATATGCAGTAAAACACCAACAGCTCAGATACTTTCCATGAATCCATCCCTACTTCTATATACTGTAGATAGATCACTCTCTAGACAGTGAAGAAGGGAATGAGGAGGATTACACACCATAGTGTTATTTATTAGTCGAGTCGTTGGGTTGTGTGTGAGAGACTATATTCTATGCAGGGGAGGAAGATAGGCGAGCAGAGATTTGTCAACTCTGTGGACAGTGGTTAGTTAGAGCTGACTGCAATGCACTCCTGGGAGATGCAAGTTCTTGATGGCCACATGTGATGAGCTGCTGCCCACTGACAGAAAATGATGAGACCAGAGCTGTAGAGAATAAGATACAAAAGGGGGAAAATTACACTGAAAGGCAGCATTTTTGCATTGATGTAGTTACAATAACAGTATGCATTACTCCATTTTTTTTTTTCATGTGCTGGATAACCCCTTTAATAGTGATGAGCGGCAGGGGCAATATTCGAATTTGCAATATTTTGCAAATATTTTTTAGAATATTTGTCTTATATTCGTGAATTCGTGAATTTCGAGATTCTATTCTTGATTGCGAAAATCGGCAATGTAATATTCGCGTAATGGGCGAGAAATACAGGTGTGGGTCACTTATGCTACATTTTTCAAGCTGGTATAAGTTTCCTGAGACTGGAGAAAATGGTTGGTGATGGATCATGTGACGGACCATGTGATGAGCGTAGTGACGTCATCAAAGGTCCTATTCCTCAAAGAAGAAGACAGAAGAGATGCCGGCTGCGCGAACAAGTGGATTAAGGTGAGTTAAATTATTTTTATTTTTATTTTTAACCCCTCCAGCCCTATTGTACTATGCATTCTGTATTCGCAATATAGGTCAGTGTACTGCAAAAAAAATGAGAGGATAAAAAAGCATAGTAGACTGTCCATCCAGCAGAGTACAATAAAAAAACATATATACATTATACGTTTTTTAACACACGGCAGCCTATGGATGACAGATGCTGCTGTGTGGCATCCATGACAGCCATCGGTTAAACATATACTGTATGTCAAGAGCTTTTTCATGACGACCGTTGCCCCTCCGTTGCCGTATTGCGGCCCGCATACGGTGGGTCCGCAATACATGGGGCACCGGCCATGTGCATTCCGCATCACGGATGCGGACCATTCACTTGAATGGGTCTGCAAATCCGGAGATGCAGTGCAGAAGAGAACGGAAGCACGGAACGGAACCCCATGGAAGCACTACAGAGTGCTTCCTGGGGTTCTGTTCCATGCCTCCGCACCGCAAAAAGATAGAACTTGCTCTATGTTTTTGCGGAACGGACGGATCGCGGACCCATTCAAGTAAATGGGTCCGCGATCAGCATGCGGCTGGGCTACGGTCGGTGCCCGTGCATTGCGGACCGCAATCTGCGGTCCACAACACAGGCACAGAGGGGCAATGGTCGTGTGAACAAGCCCTTAAACAGCTGCTATTATAGCCTGTGGGTAACGGATGTATTCAACAGATGCCTAAGGCCCCGTTCACACAGGGTTTTTTGCCTGTGGAATCTGGCGCAGAAATAGTCACCAGCAGCAATTCTGAACCTCCATTTTTTTGTTTTCAAAGGGAGGCTGCGCTGCGCTGCGGACGCAGTTTATATTTAAGAAATGCCTTGTTTTTTCTTGACACAGTTTTTAAATGGACGTTACTGGAGCATGCTGCAGGTGTCCACTCGTGGTTTAGCTCCATGTGATGGGTAAGTAACTGTATTAGTAGTAATGGTGTAGCGCAGCAGCTGTTAATTTTATGGTAACTACACCAGTAACACTGGCCATGCAGCCCACATAATACCGCCATAGAGTGCAAAAATAATGCTGCCGTAGGGCACAAAACTCCACCATAGAGTACACAAATAGTATACAGTTTAAAAATAATACTCATTTAAAGGGTTGATTTATGTAAAAAATGAAAATCAGACATCATATAGTACATGACAATCTCTTTCTAACAAACCCGCCCTGGACCTCACATGGATCCAGAGATCTCCCCAGTAATTGTTCTGCTAGATTTATATCAAGCAGGTAAATTAAGGGCGTGCACTCTCCCAGGGGACGTGTCCTTTCTGCTGCAGCTGGTGGCAGTTGAAGGATAGAACGGCGCATGTGCTTCCATCTCAGTGAGCAGGACAGAGAAATTAGAAAAAGAGAGCAAACAGCAGGTGGCGCTATACAGATAGATTTCAGTGAATAACTCACTAGCTACACTAAATTTTTAGTAACATAACACTGTCATACAGCTGCCACATATTACTGCAATTCCATTCCCAATTACTATTCTATATGACTGAAGGTGGCTTTAGGGTTAATCATAATCTATTGTCAGTATAAATTAGGTCGACTGTGCGTTATATTTCTACCCCACTGTTGGGATGCTCTTGGGGGTCCAGACCTCGAGGGCCACCTAGGATCCTGGGGGGGGGGGGGGGGGGGGTATTGTAGCTGAGCTTAGTGAAGATGCACAAGGTGCTCCAACTAATTTTACATGTTTGCTTTGAGAAAAATATTACAATTATTTTAAACTGTTAATTTTTGATCCAAAGACTTTAAGAAACAAATAATTACAATTGGTCAGTGCTGAGAAAATGTCCAAGGAAGTCGATGTCTTGGGACACAGGATTGTCCCTGGAGATGAAAGTCAGTTGGCAATAATGCTGAGATTTAGTCATCTGCCGCTATGCCGAGTCCTAAGCCTGCAGTTATGAATAGCGTTGCTAGGCATGAGGCTTGCAGCTATTATGTAGCACTGCAATAGACAAGAGTCAAGCCTGAGCACATCCCGAGCACTGTCAGGCGCCATGCTGCAGCTACAGCAAACAGTTAACTGCAAACACATCTCATGCTCCTTTGCATATGAGCTATGTAAAATCAACATAAAAACAATGTCAAGAAATCCGGGAAAACAAAGCAGAAAATGAAATGTTTGTATAGTTCTGGATTAGCGAAGCTTGTTTTCCATTTCAAGATGTGATTATTTAGATTGGGTATAAAGTATTAGTCAAGTACATGATGAGAGATGTACTGGACTGTGAATGCGTGACAATTAGGAGTCTTAAGATCGTGGAGGGGGATCGAGGCGGCATCTAGACGGCATAAAGTCAATGCACGGAAAACAATTAAAGGCACAAACAATACAGTCTAAGGGCTCATGCACACGTGCCTGTGCTGTGGACCGCAAATTGCACGGACACCGTTCGTGTGCACGCTGTTTGCGGATGCAGACCCATTCACTTGAATGGGTCCATGATCCGCAAGAGACGGTCCGCACCGCAAAAATATAGGACATGTTTCATTTTTTTGCGGTGCGGAGGCACAGACCGAGATCCCACGGCAGCACTTTGCGGTGCTTCCCTGGGCATCCGAGCTGTGCCTCCGCTCCGTATCTTGTGGAGCCATTCAAGTCAAAGGGTCTGCATCCATGAAATGGAGTGCGCAGGGCCGATGCCGCAATACGAACGCGGGGCACACACACTTGTGCGCATGAACCCTAATGTAAAGACTCTTTTACATGGCCCGATGGAACAGGCAATTGTCGGGAAGGCAGAACGTAGACAGCACAAAGTCAACACAAAGTTATTCATTTCACAAACACTGCATAAACAGTACGGAGCTCATTTTTGTCGGGAAGCAAGGTGGATTGAGGCGGCATGTAGACGGCAGAAAGTCAATGCATAGAATACAATTAAAGGCATAAACAGTACAGTCTAATGTAACCGATTAAGGTTGTACAGCTTCGACAGGGCTTATCACCAAACTTTCCTTTCGAAAAGCTGAGTAATGTTACTGTATTTTCTGTAATTCACAAAGGGGGATTAGTAAAGGACCCTATACATATTAGATTATCTTGGGGTGGCTGACTATCTAATGCATCTGGGGGCCTCCTCCCAGTATATGTTGTTGAGGGCCCTTGCACACGACCGTATGCCCTCCGAGACATACGGTCCGTGAGCGGGTCATATGTCCTGGTGCGGCATTGATCGTGCGCACAGGAGTACACAGCATCATAGATTACAATGATACTGTGCACGTCGGGCCACCCGCGGGACTACTGTCCTGAACTCTTAAGATCATACAAGTGCGGGACAATAGCCCCGCGGGCAGCCCGACGTGCACAGCATCATTGTAATCTATGATGCTGTGCTCTCCTGTGCGCACGATAAATGCCGCTCCCGGACATATGGCCCGCTCATGGACTGTGTGTCTCGGAGGGCATACGGTCGTGTGCAAGAGGTCTGAGGGAAGAAGTTGAATTTCGATGCCTGATCCAGTCGTTCAGGTAGGAGATAAACTGCCGTGGAGGGATCTAGCAGCAGCTTTCTCCTCCTTTGCCATTGAAAACACATGCATGCATAGCAAATTCGAGCATGCATGTGTATGGGGGACTTAGGAGGAATACCTATTGGCCAAATGAAGGCTAGGAAAGGCTGAAAAACTGGAAAGTAGAGGACAACTCAGGTATAGGATTAGTTAAAAAAATAAAAAAAATAAAGGGGTGTTTTCTTCTGGAAACAGTGGCACACTTGTCCATGAAATGTGTCTGGTATTTTAGCTTCGGGTACTTTCACATTTGTGTTTACCTGATCTGGCAAAGAACAGCCTCCCGGAGTTCTGATCTGGTTTAGGCCTCATGCACACGACCGTATTTTGTTTCCGTGTCCGATCCGTTTTTTGTGTGGATAGGATACGGATCCATTAATTTCAATGGCCGTGTACTGTCCGCATCAGTATGTCCGTTCCGTTGCTCCGCAAAAAATATAGTGCATGTCCTATATTTTTCTAGTTTGCGGACAAGGATAGGCATTATTACAATGGATCCGCAAAAAAAAGGATCCGCAAAAAAAAACGGATGCCATACGGAACGTCATCCCTTTTTTTTGCAGACCGCAAAACACATACGGTCGTGTACATGTAGCCTAAGGCCCCTTGCAGACGAGCGTGTCCGGATTAGGTCCGGATGCGTCCTGTTGCATTGCGGCAAACCGGCGCGAGTAGGTACGCAATTGCAGTCAGTTTTGACTGCGATTGCGTTCCGATGTTCAATTTTTATCGCGCGGGTGCAATGTGTTTTGCACGCGCGTGATAAAAAACCAACTGTGGTACCCAGACCCGAACTTCTTCACAGAAGTTCAGGTTTGGGTTAGTTGTAGTGTAGATTGTATTATTTCCCCTTATAACATGGTTATAAGGGGAAATAATAGCATTCTGAATACAGAATGCATAGTACAATAGGGCTGGAGGGGTTACATTTTTAGGTCATATCAGGAGGTCATATCAGGTATTCAGGGGTCTTCGGTCCCCGGGTCGGACGGGCTCCGGTTTGGCATTTATAAGAGCCACGCGGAGATCCTGCTGCCTGGGTTGCTGGAGGTCCTGAATGAATCCTGTACTATTGGGAAACTGCCCCCCTCCCTAATGGAGGCAATTATCACACTTATCCTGAAGAAAGGGAAGGACGGAAATAAAGTAGAGGCCTATCGACCTATATCATTACTCAATTCAGATTATAAGATAGTCGCTAAAGTCCTCGCAAACAGACTAAAAAAGGTAAGCCTTTTTGAATGTGCAGACGGGGGGGGGGGGGGCCCGCCCCATCCTGTCTCTGGACGCCGTTAAGGCCTTCGACAGGGTGGAGTGGTCCTTTCTCTGGCAGACCATGCACAAAATGAATCTCGGGGCAAACTTCATCGAATGGGTTAAAATGCTATATAATGGCCCAGTGGCCAGAATTAATATAAACGGAGTGATCTCTCCCTCCATTTGTTTGCAACGGGGTACTCGGCAGGGGTGTCCTCTTTCGCCATTACTATTTGCAATCTTTATGGAACCCCTGGCTTGTAGGATTAGGGCGGATGCGGGAATTGTGGGATTTGGTGGAGGAGGAGTGGATGATAAGATGAGTTTATATGCTGACGACGTATTGCTTTACTTAAACGACGGCTGGAGAAACGTTCCACGTGTCATGCAAATTATAGATGAGTTCAGCAGGGTGGCTGGATATGAGATAAACTGGTCCAAATCCGTCCTCTTCCCCCTGAATCGCGCACCCCACAAAACGCGTTAAAGGTAAAAGTAATATCCCCACTGGACCACTTGGAATATTTGGGGATAAAGATTGGCAGCTCAGTAACGGACTATAACAAATTGAACACCATTCCATTGATAAATAAAGTAAAGGAGAGGGTTCGGGTTTGGCAGAAACTCCCTCTCTCGCAGATTTATAGAATTGCACTGATCAAAATGATTATTTTGCCCTGGATATTGTACGTTATCGGCCCCTGCCCCATATGGATTGAGGACGGCTTTTTCAACTGGATTGACAGGCTGGTCAATGATCTGATATGGGGCAGAAAAAGGGTTCGCATTAAGTTACGATACCTATCCTTGGCCGAAACAGACGGCGGTCTCGGTCTACCATATTTCCAAGGCTACTACCTTGCTTCCCAATTGCAATGGTGTACTAACGTGGGAGACGGAATGTTGTTATCCTATCTCACTAAACAACAGATACGCCCCATATCCAACATCTTCAGTACACTAGAAACTGGTTCCTTAGGCACTTGCCCGATAAGTTCAATGTTACAGAAGGTATGGAATAAGACCAGGTCTCTCTTGCAGATTACATACGCTCAGGAATTCACCCTGCTATGGGATAATCCCTTCCTAAATGAATTTCTTGCGCTTAATGACAATAACTTCTGGACTCGGAGAGGGACTACGATGTTTTCACATATTTGCAGCTCTGGTATACTAAAACCTATAGGTGAAATATTTCACGAGACACCTATTATGGCTTTAAGTCACTATAGATATGCCCAACTTAAACATGCACTCGCATATATGCGAAATAAAATTTCTCAAACACCAGTTACGCAATCATTATTAGGCTTTTGTTATGATTCTTACGGGAAAAAAGTCAGGGTTTCACAAATTTACACTAGATTTAGAATGGAATTAAGCACTGTTTTGAAATTTAACTCTGTTGGCAAATGGGAAGCGGATTTAGGGGTAAGTTACCCTCTACGGTGGCGGGAGGCATATCAAAATATTAAGAAGGCCTCTCTTTCACGTCAGCACCGGTGGACACAATTTAAAATAATACATCGATTATACCTCACTCCGGGTCTTCTTTCCAAAATGTATGGAAAAAAAGGAACAGAATTCTGCTGTTTGAAATGCCTGTGCCCTGCAGCCGGATATATTCACATGTTATGGAGCTGTCTGGCTCTAAAAACTTTTTGCCAAAATATACTTCAGGGTATGGAGTTAGTAAGGGAAAATAGTCCCGCTGTAACAACTGAATTCGCCATACTTGGGATAATTCCCCCGGAGCTTAAAATTAAAACACTGAAAAGTGTACAGAGACGCTGGTTGAAGGGACTCTTGGTGGCCAAGGTATTAATTCTTAGGAATTGGATGATGGATAGGGCCCCCACTCTACCAGAGTGGGAAAGATTAATGCACAGAGTAAAAGAATTTGAGGATATTAAAGTTAAAGGGGAGAAATAATGGATATGGGCGAGCAGAAGTGGCTGGAGTGGGGCTGATAACCCAAAACATCTAGGGACCCCAGGTTAAAATATATTTGCAGATTGGTATGGCTCATAGTACATAAACTAACAGATTGGAACTACGACGGGAGTCGCCCGCCGCACTTGCGACAGCCGTGGCCCGGCCTGGGTGGGTGGGAGGGGGGTTTACTGGGTAGGGTTTGTCCATGGAGAGAGGTATATAAGTATTTACTCTGGGTTTCTTTTAAAGGTTTGTTTTTGACCGGCAAGTTAAGGTAATATGCCAGAACCTTATTAGCATGTATACTGTGAAGATTATATACTTGAGGATGAATTTGGATGTGTATTATATTCCTCCTTCCCTTTTTTTTTTTTGCTTTTGTATTTAAAAAAAAAAAATAATAATATTTTTTTTTTTACATTTATTTAACTCACCTTAATCCACTTGTTCGCGCAGCCGGCATCTCTTCTGTCTTCATCTGTAAGCAATAGGACCTTTGAAGACGTCACTGCGTTCATCACATGGTCCATCACATGATCCATCACCATGGTGATGCACCATGTGATGAGCGTAGTGATGTCATCAAAGGTCCTTTTCCTCACAGATGAAGACAGAAGAGATGCCTGCTGCGCGAACAAGTGGATTAATGTGAGTTAAATTTATTTTTTTTTTTAACCCCTCCAGCCCTATTGTACTATGCATTCTGTATTCAGAATGCTATTATTTTCCCTTATAACCATGTTATAAGGGGAAAAAATAATGAGCGGGTCCCCATCCCGATTGTCACCTAGCAACCGTGCGTGAAAATCGCACTGCATCCGCACTTGCTTGCGGATGCTTGCGATTTTCACGCATCCCCATTCACTTCTATGGGGCCTGCGTTGCGTGATAAACGCACAATATAGAGCATGCTGCGATTTTCATGCCACGCACAAGTGATGCGTGAAAATCACCGCTCATGTGCACAGCCCCATAGAAATGAATGGGTCCGGATTCAGTGCGGGTGCAATGCGTTCACCTCATGCATTGCACCCGTGCAGAAATCTCGCCCGTGTGAAAGGGGCCTTAGGGTCCAGTGTGAAGTTTCCACATGCAGTGATGGTCAAGGGAGCCATGCCATCTACTTGTGTTGGTTAACTTTGATCTATCAAGTCCAAAGTCAGCCATCTACCAGGAAATTATAGAGCACCTCATGCTTTCCACTGCTAACAAGCTTTATGGAGATGCTGATTTCATTTTCCAGCAGGACTTGGCACCTGCCCATACTGCCAAAAGTACCAATACGTGGTTTAATAACCAAGGTAGCACTGTGCTTGATTGGCCAGCAAACTCACCTGACCTAAACCCCATAGAAAATCTAGGGGGTATTGTCAAGAGGAAGATGAGAGACACCAGATCCAACAATGTAGACGAGCTGAAGGCCACTATCAAAGCAACCTGGGCTTTCATAACACCTGAGCAGTGCCACAGGCTGATCACCTCCATGCTACGTCGTATTGATAATTCATGCAAAAGCCCCAAATTAACTTTTCAATGATATTCTAATTTATTTAGATAAACCTGTATAATCAATAAGGGCTCATGCACACGAATGTATTTTTTGTCCGTGTCCGTTCCATTTTCCTGCAGCCTGTATATGGAACCATTCACTTCAATGAGGCCGCAAAAAAAATGAAATGACTCCGTGCGTGTTCCATGTCCGTTCCACAAGAAAAAAAAACATGTCCTATTATTGTCCGCATTACGGACAAGGATAGGACTGTTCTATTATGGGCCAGCTGTTCCGTTCTGCAAAACTAACACGGTCAGGATCCGTGTTTTGCAGATCCGCAATTTGCATGAGTCCTAAGGCTACATCTACACAGGATGACTCCGCTGCTGGATGTCCATTGCTATAAGTTTCTCTAAAATTATCTGCCACAAAAACTGCTCAAAATGGGGCAATTTTTGCTGCAGTATTGCCGCAGGAATTTCAGCTGGTATTTGCATTAAAAATGATTAAAGCCACTGGTAAACAGTGATGGCCAGTTCGCAGTGTTCGCCGACGAGCACATGCGATCTGCCATCTTTATTCCCAAGTCCGGCGATGCAGAGATAAGTCCTTACCTGTGCCTGCGCCGCTCTGAAACACATGCGGTCACAGGGAGCAGGCAGTTCCGGGAACAGCCTTCATCGGGCTGTTCTCGGAACTGCCTGCTCCCGGTGACCGCATGTTTTCAGAGCGGCTCGCGGCGCAGGCACAGGTAAGGACTTACCTCTGCATCGCCGGACTTGGGAATAAAGATGGCAGATTGCATGTGTTCGTTGGCGAACACTGCGAACTGGCCATCACTGCTGGTAAAACCTGCAACATAAATTGACATGCTGCAGTGAAAAAACAGCAGTAAAAGTCAGTTTAGGCTGCAGCTTTTTGCAGCATGTGGATGAGATTTTTAAATTTGCTGGTGTTGTAAATGCTGCAGATTGCCCGCATGCAAAGAATCGTCAGCTTTTACGCCAGACTCTTAACATACTTGAAATGTAAGAGGAGACATTGCATATGAACATTTTTGCTAGCAGCTCTGGCAACAAAAGGAAAAACAAAAGTAATAAAAATAAATATACAGTCGTGGCCAAAAGTTTTGAGAATTACATAAATATTGGAAATTGGAGAAGTTGCTGCTTAAGTTTTTATAATAGCAATTTGCATATACTCCAGAATGTTATGAAGAGTGATCAGATGAATTGCATAGTCCTTCTTTGCCATAAAAATTAACTTAATCCCAAAAAAACCTTTCCACTGCATTTCATTGCTGTCATTAAAGGACCTGCTGAGATCATTTCAGTAATCGTCTTGTTAACTCAAGGCTGGAGATCATTATGTCAGGCTGATTGGGTTAAAATGGCAGACTTGACATGTTAAAAGGAGGGTGATGCTTGAAATCATGGTGACCTGCAAAGAAACGTGTGCAGCCATCATTGCGTTGCATAAAAATGGCTTCACAGGCAAGGATATTGTGGCTACTAAGATTGCACCTCAATCAACAATTTATAGGATCATCAAGAACTTCAAGGAAAGAGGTTCAATTCTTGTTAAGAAGGCTTCAGGGCGTCCAAGAAAGTCCAGCAAGCGCCAGGATCGTCTCCTGAAGAGGATTCAGCTGCGGGATTGGAATGCCACCAGTGCAGAGCTTGCTCAGGAATGGCAGCAGGCAGGTGTGAGCGCATCTGCATGCACAGCGAAGACTTTTGGAAGATGGCCTGGTGTCAAGAAGGGCAGCAAAGAAGCCACTTCTCTCCAAAAAAAACATCAGGGACAGATTGATCTTTTGCAGAAAGTTTGGTGAATGGACTGTTGAGGACTGGGGCAAAGTCATATTCTCCAATGAAGCCTCTTTCCGATTGTTTGGGGCATCTGGAAAAAGGCTTGTCCAGAGAAGAAAAGGTGAGCGCTATCATCAGTCATGTGTCATGCCAACAGTAAAGCATCCTGAGACCATTTATGTGTGGGGTTGCTTCTTATCCAAGGGAGTGGGCTCACTCACAATTTTGCCCAAAAACACAGCCATGAATAAAGAATGGTACCAAAACACCCTCCAACAGCAACTTCTTCGAACAATCCAACAACAGTTTGGTGAAGAAAAATGCATTTTCCATCACGATGGAGCACCGTGCCATAAGGCAAAAGTGATAACTAAGTGGCTCGGGGACCAAAACGTTGACATTTTGGGTCCATGGCCTGGAAACTCCCCAGATCTTAATCCCATTGAGAACTTGTGGTCAATCCTCAAGAGGCGGGTGGACAAACAAAAACACACTAATTCTGACAAACTCCAAGAAGTGATTATGAAAGAATGGGTTGCTATCAGTCAGGAATTGGCCCAGGAGTTGATTGAGAGCATGCCCAGTCGAATTGCAGAGGTCCTGAAAAAGAAGGGCCAACACTGCAAATACTGACTCTTTGCATAAATGTCATGTAATTGTCGATAAAAGCCTTTGAAACGTATGAAGTGCGTGTAATTATATTTCACTACATCACAGAAACAACTGAAACAAAGATCTAAAAGCAGTTTAGCAGCAAACTTTGTGAAAACTAATATTTGTGTCATTCTCAAAACTTTTGGCCACGACTGTACTACTGTAGGTCTTCTAGAGCCTTGTTCACACAGGGGATTACTGTACAGAAAATCCTATAGAAACCACTTGCCATTGTTGTCAATAGGAGGCCACTCTGCCATTCACACCGCTGTGGTCTATTTCCACGCAAATTTCCATTTTATTTTTAAAGCCTCATTCACACGTCAAGTGTTTCACGGACGTGTTCTCCACGGACAGCACACGTCCCCATTCATTTTAGGCCTCATGCACACGACTGTTTTTTTTAAGCGGTCCGCAAAAACGGGTTCCGTTTTTCCGTGATCCATGACCGTTTTTTCGTCCGTGGGTCTTCCTTGATTTTTGGAGGATCCACGGACATGCAGAGCCAAACGGATCTGTCCTGACTTACAATGCAAGTCAATGTGGACGGATCCGTTTGACGTTGACACAATATGGTGCAATTGCAAACGGATCCGTCCCCCATTGACTTTCAATGTAAAGTCAGGAGTTAATATACCATAGGATCAGAGTTTTCTCCAATCCGATGGTATATTTTAACTTGAAGCGTCCCCATCACCATGGGAACGCCTCTATGTTAGAATATACCATCGGATTTGAGTTACATCGTGAAACTCAGATCCGACAGTATATTCTAACACAGAGGCGTTCCCATGGTGATGGGGACGCTTCTAGTTAGAATATACTATGAACTGTGTACATGACTGCCCCCTGCTGCCTGGCAGCACCCGATCTTTTACAGGGGGCTGTGATCAGCACAATTAACCCTTCAGGTGCCGCAAATTTCAGCTGTTCGGTGTCAGTGAAACACAGATGCAACACGGACAGCAAAAGACACACGGACTCAGCACGGATCCTTCACGGATGCATCACTGACCACCTGCTCACGGATTTGAATACGGCCACGGGCGTGTGAATGAGGCTTAAGTGTGGTTTCCGAGAGGATAATGTGGCAGGTGTTCGCTCACGTGTGAGACCTGTTGGAACACTTTATCAAAAATGTAAAACCACAGCAGAAAAACAAGGGAATAATCTTCAAGGGCCTACTCATGAGAGCAAATGCTTGTCCGGCAGAGGGTAGAGGGACCGGGAGTAGCCACTGAATGAATCTTCCCCTCTCAGCGGTTGCATCCCCATAGTGCTTCCTGCCAATGCCTGTTTATGCCATAACAGCCACCATTCTAGAATGGATGACTTGGTGTTTGTAGCCCAATCTCTCCCACCCCTTCCCAGCCTGGAGGCTCAGTGGTTAGTGCTGGGGTCTTGTGTTCAAATCCAACCAAGAACATCTCCATGGAATTTGTATGTTCTCTCTGTGTTTTTGCACCCCAAAAACCTATTGGGGGCATTCATCAGAACTGGTGTAAAGGAAAACTGGCTTAGTTGCGGCTTAGCAACGAATCAGATTCTGCCTCTCATTTTTCAGAGCTCCTTTGGAGAATGAAAAGTGGAATCTGATTGGTTGCTATGGGCAACTAAGCCAGTTTTCCTTTACACCAATTTTGATAAATCTCCCCCATTGATGCTAATTGGTCTTTGGGTGTGTCTGTGTTCCTGATAGGGAAATTGCTCCTCTGGAAACAGGGAATGATGTGAGTAATGACAAATATACAGATAGGAATGCCAAAGTTGTTCACCGAAGTCTTGAGCAACTTCGGGTAGGAAGTTTTCCTCTGCGGAGCCAATACATTTTAATGCTGTACAGAAACATTTCAAATGAAGTTATTGAACAAATCGACTTTGGATCTACGATCCAAAGCTTGATTCGCTCAAGCCTAGTTGCAATGACCCAATTGTTATATACTCAACCGATAGCCTGAGTTAATATTGATGGGGTTAACTCCTCCATTATCGAGTTACAACGTGGTACGAGACAGGGGTGTCCCCTCTCTCCCCTTTTATTTCCGTTATTTATGGAGCTGTTGGCCTGGCCTGTAGGATTCATTTGAGCGGGCAGATTCGGGGGTTCGGGGTTGCGGCAGAGAGTGATAAAATTAGGCTTTATGCAGACGATATCATACTATTTTTGGACGAGGGCTGGAAAGCTGTCCCGTATGTTAAGCAGGTGCTAGAGGAGTTTAGTCAACTGTCGGGTTATTTAATTAACTGGGCTAAGTCCTCACTCCTCCCGCTAAATCGAAATGCCCCCGAAGGAGGCTCCCGGGCCTGGATATTATCTTTGGATGATTCTCTGGACTATCTGGGGATAAAGATTGGTGTCCCTATAAGTAGATTTTATGATCTAAATCTTTCCCCGGCAATAGACAAAGTGAAGGGGAAAATTAGAGCCTGGCAAAAATTGTCAATATCGCAATCTGATCGATTGGCATTAGTAAAAATTATCATACCACCCTTGGTTTTGTACCCGATCTGTGCCTCCCCCATTTGGATAGAGGATAGTTTTTTCTATAGACTGGAAACCTTAATAAATGATCTAATTTGGGGCAGAAGGGTCCGTATAAAGCAGAGGTATCTATGGTTGGCTGAGTCAGAAGGGGGAATATCACTTCCCTTTTTTCAAGGTTATTTTTTTTTCTGCGCTGCTACAAAGATGTTGTAATTTTAGAGAGAATGCACTAGGGCAGTATCTTTCCAGGGTAATAGGTAGGTCACTTGAGAATATTGTCATTCACTTGGAAGCAGGACAGTTTGGAGTTTTGGACACAAATTGTTTAATCCCGAGGACTGCAGGTTCCATATGGTTTTTATTTCTCCCCGTTGTGGGAGAATCTGAATCTATTGGAATTTGGAAAATAACAGATCACACCTACTGGAGTTGTAGGGGTATCACCAGAGTGCAACATTTGTTTGTTGCAGATCGGTTTAAAGCCGTAGGGGACTTTTGCAGCGTACTCAAGTTGTGTGTAATAGAGTTTCTGGGTGTAGTAGTGCAATGACACTAACCTGAGACGGCTGACTCTCTGCATAGGCAGGTGATGGTAAGAAATTGTTCGTGACGCCAGTGCCAATTAAACGGTGGCACGCCGTTTGCGGATAGCAGGAATAAATTGAGGAACACGTGGTATTAAAACAGAACTCCAACTTTAGTAGTTTTCATGCAGAGACAATATTGGAATCGCAGTTCCTTGGCATACAGTCGATTTTGCAATACGGTTGATGCAGGCAATTACAGATTTAGCAAGGTGATTACAGAGTGTTGAACACAGGACTTGCAGTACAGGAGCTTGCACTCTATTTCTGTCTGATCCTGGAATATAGCAATTCTTCACCAAGGCCCAATAACCTAGTTCTGGCTTTATATCCTTGGCTATAGCTTTAGAAAGTACCTCCTCTGTTATTTTGAGTACCTCTTGCTTCTCTGCACTTTGCCTCGGTCTCTCTCAGCTGCTTCCTCAGGCTCTTTATCTAAGATATTCCTGTTTCTGCATATGGGAATTCAGGAGGGAATCTTCTCCTGGACAGCAGGCTTCAGGCCTGGACTTGTCTCCGACATTGTCTAATCTCCAACTGTAGATTACAGACACTAGACTCCGTCTTCCTTTTCCCTTCCCTGACTGGGCCTTATATAGACTAGGGCTCCCTAGCTCCCTCTAGTGACTAGAAGTTGGAATGACACCCCTAGCAGGCCTGTACATGCAAGTGTCATAGTAACAGGGAAACACATAGCATTGCATTACATGACATTTTATAAAACTGACATATACCAACTTCTCCATAACTAAGGAGGGACGACAGCACACCAAGTGACACTTTGGTAGTGACGGGTATTACAGTCCCCGTACACTACATACCCCACTGCTTTAAGCTAAGTACGACCTCGTACTCCATCATGGGTCGCCCAACTGGAATCTCTACCTGAAATAGAAAATAGAGACATGCAGGCATACATACATGTAATTCATCTGCATTTACATTTACATCAGGTCCAATTGGCAAAGATGAAGGGTAGTGACAAGGGGCGTCGTTCTCTTCTCTCAGGATAATGAATGGAACGGGGGCGCTGACCTGGCACAGCGTAACATTATAACCAGGATAGTCCATGACAATGAATAAGTCCATGATAGAACAGCAAAAGAAATAAAACAGTATAAAAGTTCTTGGAGGCTCAAAGAACAAACATGAGTCCGTACCCAGGTTATTTTTCTATTAAATCACAGAGGCTCTCATGCGGTGGAGTCCATCTCTGGGCACATTTCCTTTAAAAGAGCAAAAATCTCAGAGGCTCAGGTTCTTTTGAGTCTGTCTCCGGGCACGGTTCCTTAGTATGAAGTTGCACAATAAAAGGACAGCAAAGACAAGTGCTGTAAGACCCCTGATCAACCTGAAAAGGGGGTGAAGGGTAAAAGGTGCAACTAAAGGAACAGGCACAACTTGGCGTGGGGTAGCAAAGCAGGCAAGAGGTCCTGGAAACAAACGTGGCCTTGCTGACTTTGTGATTTCAGTGGTCAACACCTACCACTGAGCCGTGGACAAACTGGCAGCCGCAACAAAGGACCAGAAACATAGGACTCCTGTCCTGGAAGGGTTAACATCAAACTTCTGCAGTGAAATAAATCAAAGGCCTAGCAGGCTGATTCACAGTGGCATATCATAACCACTTGGCTCTGCTGGCAAGTACGGCCTGTAGTAGTCCTCTACAGGAGGATGGGCCCACATAACTGTATTGGGGGGCAGCTGTAGGGTGAAGGGGCCCCTAATAGGTATTGGCCCCATTGGCCTAGGGGTAAACCCTTGGGTGGACCGTACCGGTCCCGGCATAAGGATTGTGGGATGGAATGGCGTGGTTACCGCCGCCTCAAGCGGTCCGGTGGGCTCGGCGCGGCTATTCACAGCAACCGGGGGTCTCCTTTGGGGCACTGACGGAGCGGTGGCAGCAGAAGGTGGTCTACGGGTGGTGACAGGCACCCTTACCTCGTCCTTCTTTGGCGGCGTCTGGATCCTAGCGGTCGCGATCTTGCGCAGCTCCCGCAACTTCTCCTCCAGCCGGACAATCTGCTCACTGATGCTCTCTGTGTCGGAGTCGCTGTCATCTGCTGGCGCCGCCGGCGCAGGTACAGTCACCGATGGCGCGGACTCGGCCTCTGCAGGTTCTGGCGATGCGTCTGGTCTCCGACCCCTCCGGATGTTCTCCAAGGTAGCATGAAGTCCTTTCAAGTTTTCCATATCTTGTATGGTCTTCTCCCGACGAGGCAGCTCGGGGGAAGGATAGGGGCTCACCCATTTCTCCAACACGGTTGGCTGCCAGAAGACGTTAGGCCCAATGAAGGAGCTCCGCTCCTGAAAGGCGTGATGGGCCGGCTCTGGAGAGCGTTCAGGTTCCTGTTCGCAACCAGAGTAGTCTTCTCCTTCTTCTGCCTCCCAGTCCTCAGGTGCTCGTTTTGGACGGGTCACGGCAGTGGCATAAGGGCCTCGCAGGCTCTCGGCAGGGGTGTACTCCACTTCCTCTCCCTCACGGAGGCTGTGCTGATAAGAAGGGAGGTAGTCTCTTTTGACAGACCTTCGATTCACATAGAGGTCTCTGCCAGTTAGATAGTCCTGGATGAACCCGTAGCCACGGGTTTTGTCGAATGACAGCACCACTCCCTTTCTCCTTTTCAGGCGGGGTTGGGTGTTAGCATGCTTTTCATGGATTGTTTTAGTCAATTCTTCATAAACGATTTTGGTCTTCGTATTCCGCTTTACAGCGGCCTCCCGGATCTCCGCCATAAGTGATGACCACTTGAACGAGGGCTGAAAAAAGTCTCTCCACGAGCCATAGTAGGGCTCTGGTTCTTTCTCCCTTGGGTGGCAGGCGGGTGTCTCCGGTCCCGGAGAGTAGGCCGGTGGAGCCTCCTCTGGCTCTACACCAACATCAGGCACTTGCGGTATTTTAGGCGTAGACATTGCAGCACAATGATGCTCACTTTCCAACATGCTCGATCCTTCTGAGGAGAGCGATAGGGTCGCGTCAATTACAGCAGCCAGCTCCTCCCACTGCACTGGGAGGCCGCCCCCCAGGTATTCCAGTATATGGAAGGCGGTGTCCATGCTGGCAGACATGCAAATGTCCAGATAAGCAGTGGTGCCTGACCTTGAACTCCTTCCCGCTCTTTTCTCGGAAAGGCGCCAATTTTTCCCGCCTTTTCGGGATGAAGGTGACGCAGCAGTAAATTCAGCAAGCCCAGCAGCCATCTTTGGGTATAAACGCTGTCTATTCACTGACAGCAAGCAGGATTGTAAAAAGTCCACAAAACCACACTCCAATGCGGCGATTTTCTTCCTCTTGGTAGCGCAACACTACACAGCGCTTTTTGGAGGTTTTAGGCACACTTTGGGTAGGATTTTCAGTTCACAAAGTCCACTTTAAATAAACAGGTAATTTGTCACTTTGGTCACAGGGCAACTGTATAAGGCACAAAGTTCACGCTTCTTGCACTAGAAAGCGTGCGTATCCTGTTCGTGACGCCAAAAGAGAGGTGCAGCGTACTCAAGTTGTGTGTAATAGAGTTTCTGGGTGTAGTAGTGCAATGACACTAACCTGAGACGGCTGACTCTCTGCATAGGCAGGTGATGGTAAGAAATTGTTCGTGACGCCAGTGCCAATTAAACGGTGGCACGCCGTTTGCGGATAGCAGGAATAAATTGAGGAACACGTGGTATTAAAACAGAACTCCAACTTTAGTAGTTTTAATGCAGAGACAATATTGGAATCGCAGTTCCTTGGCATACAGTCGATTTTGCAATACGGTTGATGCAGGCAATTACATATTTAGCAAGGTGATTACAGAGTGTTGAACACAGGACTTGCAGTACAGGAGCTTGCACTCTATTTCTGTCTGATCCTGGAATATAGCAATTCTTCACCAAGGCCCAATAACCTAGTTCTGGCTTTATATCCTTGGCTATAGCTTTAGAAAGTACCTCCTCTGTTATTTTGAGTACCTCTTGCTTCTCTGCACTTTGCCTCGGTCTCTCTCAGCTGCTTCCTCAGGCTCTTTATCTAAGATATTCCTGTTTCTGCATATGGGAATTCAGGAGGGAATCTTCTCCTGGACAGCAGGCTTCAGGCCTGGACTTGTCTCCGACATTGTCTAATCTCCAACTGTAGATTACAGACACTAGACTCCGTCTTCCTTTTCCCTTCCCTGACTGGGCCTTATATAGACTAGGGCTCCCTAGCTCCCTCTAGTGACTAGAAGTTGGAATGACACCCCTAGCAGGCCTGTACATGCAAGTGTCATAGTAACAGGGAAACACATAGCATTGCATTACATGACATTTTATAAAACTGACATATACCAACTTCTCCATAACTAAGGAGGGACGACAGCACACCAAGTGACACTTTGGTAGTGACGGGTATTACAGTCCCCGTACACTACATACCCCACTGCTTTAAGCTAAGTACGACCTCGTACTCCATCATGGGTCGCCCAACTGGAATCTCTACCTGAAATAGAAAATAGAGACATGCAGGCATACATACATGTAATTCATCTGCATTTACATTTACATCAGGTCCAATTGGCAAAGATGAAGGGTAGTGACAAGGGGCGTCGTTCTCTTCTCTCAGGATAATGAATGGAACGGGGGCGCTGACCTGGCACAGCGTAACATTATAACCAGGATAGTCCATGACAATGAATAAGTCCATGATAGAACAGCAAAAGAAATAAAACAGTATAAAAGTTCTTGGAGGCTCAAAGAACAAACATGAGTCCGTACCCAGGTTATTTTTCTATTAAATCACAGAGGCTCTCATGCGGTGGAGTCCATCTCTGGGCACATTTCCTTTAAAAGAGCAAAAATCTCAGAGGCTCAGGTTCTTTTGAGTCTGTCTCCGGGCACGGTTCCTTAGTATGAAGTTGCACAATAAAAGGACAGCAAAGACAAGTGCTGTAAGACCCCTGATCAACCTGAAAAGGGGGTGAAGGGTAAAAGGTGCAACTAAAGGAACAGGCACAACTTGGCGTGGGGTAGCAAAGCAGGCAAGAGGTCCTGGAAACAAACGTGGCCTTGCTGACTTTGTGATTTCAGTGGTCAACACCTACCACTGAGCCGTGGACAAACTGGCAGCCGCAACAAAGGACCAGAAACATAGGACTCCTGTCCTGGAAGGGTTAACATCAAACTTCTGCAGTGAAATAAATCAAAGGCCTAGCAGGCTGATTCACAGTGGCATATCATAACCACTTGGCTCTGCTGGCAAGTACGGCCTGTAGTAGTCCTCTACAGGAGGATGGGCCCACATAACTGTATTGGGGGGCAGCTGTAGGGTGAAGGGGCCCCTAATAGGTATTGGCCCCATTGGCCTAGGGGTAAACCCTTGGGTGGACCGTACCGGTCCCGGCATAAGGATTGTGGGATGGAATGGCGTGGTTACCGCCGCCTCAAGCGGTCCGGTGGGCTCGGCGCGGCTATTCACAGCAACCGGGGGTCTCCTTTGGGGCACTGACGGAGCGGTGGCAGCAGAAGGTGGTCTACGGGTGGTGACAGGCACCCTTACCTCGTCCTTCTTTGGCGGCGTCTGGATCCTAGCGGTCGCGATCTTGCGCAGCTCCCGCAACTTCTCCTCCAGCCGGACAATCTGCTCACTGATGCTCTCTGTGTCGGAGTCGCTGTCATCTGCTGGCGCCGCCGGCGCAGGTACAGTCACCGATGGTGCGGACTCGGCCTCTGCAGGTTCTGGCGATGCGTCTGGTCTCCGACCCCTCCGGATGTTCTCCAAGGTAGCATGAAGTCCTTTCAAGTTTTCCATATCTTGTATGGTCTTCTCCCGACGAGGCAGCTCGGGGGAAGGATAGGGGCTCACCCATTTCTCCAACACGGTTGGCTGCCAGAAGACGTTAGGCCCAATGAAGGAGCTCCGCTCCTGAAAGGCGTGATGGGCCGGCTCTGGAGAGCGTTCAGGTTCCTGTTCGCAACCAGAGTAGTCTTCTCCTTCTTCTGCCTCCCAGTCCTCAGGTGCTCGTTTTGGACGGGTCACGGCAGTGGCATAAGGGCCTCGCAGGCTCTCGGCAGGGGTGTACTCCACTTCCTCTCCCTCACGGAGGCTGTGCTGATAAGAAGGGAGGTAGTCTCTTTTGACAGACCTTCGATTCACATAGAGGTCTCTGCCAGTTAGATAGTCCTGGATGAACCCGTAGCCACGGGTTTTGTCGAATGACAGCACCACTCCCTTTCTCCTTTTCAGGCGGGGTTGGGTGTTAGCATGCTTTTCATGGATTGTTTTAGTCAATTCTTCATAAACGATTTTGGTCTTCGTATTCCGCTTTATAGCGGCCTCCCGGATCTCCGCCATAAGTGATGACCACTTGAACGAGGGCTGAAAAAAGTCTCTCCACGAGCCATAGTAGGGCTCTGGTTCTTTCTCCCTTGGGTGGCAGGCGGGTGTCTCCGGTCCCGGAGAGTAGGCCGGTGGAGCCTCCTCTGGCTCTACACCAACATCAGGCACTTGCGGTATTTTAGGCGTAGACATTGCAGCACAATGATGCTCACTTTCCAACATGCTCGATCCTTCTGAGGAGAGCGATAGGGTCGCGTCAATTACAGCAGCCAGCTCCTCCCACTGCACTGGGAGGCCGCCCCCCAGGTATTCCAGTATATGGAAGGCGGTGTCCATGCTGGCAGACATGCAAATGTCCAGATAAGCAGTGGCGCCTGACCTTGAACTCCTTCCCGCTCTTTTCTCGGAAAGGCGCCAATTTTTCCCGCCTTTTCGGGATGAAGGTGACGCAGCAGTAAATTCAGCAAGCCCAGCAGCCATCTTTGGGTATAAACGCTGTCTATTCACTGACAGCAAGCAGGATTGTAAAAAGTCCACAAAACCACACTCCAATGCGGCGATTTTCTTCCTCTTGGTAGCGCAACACTACACAGCGCTTTTTGGAGGTTTTAGGCACACTTTGGGTAGGATTTTCAGTTCACAAAGTCCACTTTAAATAAACAGGTAATTTGTCACTTTGGTCACAGGGCAACTGTATAAGGCACAAAGTTCACGCTTCTTGCACTAGAAAGCGTGCGTATCCTGTTCGTGACGCCAAAAGAGAGGTGCAGCGTACTCAAGTTGTGTGTAATAGAGTTTCTGGGTGTAGTAGTGCAATGACACTAACCTGAGACGGCTGACTCTCTGCATAGGCAGGTGATGGTAAGAAATTGTTCGTGACGCCAGTGCCAATTAAACGGTGGCACGCCGTTTGCGGATAGCAGGAATAAATTGAGGAACACGTGGTATTAAAACAGAACTCCAACTTTAGTAGTTTTAATGCAGAGACAATATTGGAATCGCAGTTCCTTGGCATACAGTCGATTTTGCAATACGGTTGATGCAGGCAATTACAGATTTAGCAAGGTGATTACAGAGTGTTGAACACAGGACTTGCAGTACAGGAGCTTGCACTCTATTTCTGTCTGATCCTGGAATATAGCAATTCTTCACCAAGGCCCAATAACCTAGTTCTGGCTTTATATCCTTGGCTATAGCTTTAGAAAGTACCTCCTCTGTTATTTTGAGTACCTCTTGCTTCTCTGCACTTTGCCTCGGTCTCTCTCAGCTGCTTCCTCAGGCTCTTTATCTAAGATATTCCTGTTTCTGCATATGGGAATTCAGGAGGGAATCTTCTCCTGGACAGCAGGCTTCAGGCCTGGACTTGTCTCCGACATTGTCTAATCTCCAACTGTAGATTACAGACACTAGACTCCGTCTTCCTTTTCCCTTCCCTGACTGGGCCTTATATAGACTAGGGCTCCCTAGCTCCCTCTAGTGACTAGAAGTTGGAATGACACCCCTAGCAGGCCTGTACATGCAAGTGTCATAGTAACAGGGAAACACATAGCATTGCATTACATGACATTTTATAAAACTGACATATACCAACTTCTCCATAACTAAGGAGGGACGACAGCACACCAAGTGACACTTCGGTAGTGACGGGTATTACAGTCCCCGTACACTACACTTTAATTTCACAAATATCTCCTTCTTAGATCGATTTATGTACGCACGCTTAAAACACGCATACGAAACTACATCTAATAAAAAATACATGATTACCCAACAACATTTATTTTTTGATTATTGTTTTGTTCACTCAGGGAAAAGGATTAAAATGGCACAGATTTATTTGAAAATGCGAGATTTACTGTCCACGATTATTTCTTTTAAAAGTTTACATAAATGG
Organism: Bufo bufo; assembly: GCF_905171765.1. Classification (NCBI taxonomy): domain Eukaryota; kingdom Metazoa; phylum Chordata; class Amphibia; order Anura; family Bufonidae; genus Bufo; species Bufo bufo. Next base: position 622,662,397 of record NC_053391.1, read on the forward strand.
GAGCAGGAATTGAGATCTCCCCCTCTTCCTTGGCCACAGATCTTTAAAAATATGAAAAGGGTAGTATCTGCAACCATCTATAGACTGATTCAGTTTAAGATTTTGCACAGATTATACTATACACAGGGCCGGTGCAAGGATTTTTACCGCCCTAGGCAAGATAAAAATTGCCGCCCTTCCCCCCCCCCCCTTATCAGATGATCTGCCCATATCATGACATCACATATGTCCGAGGGAGCTGCCGGTTTGCACCGTCTTAATGCTATACATAAGGACGGTACTACAGTAAGTACAGTACAGTAATTGCGGACCCATTCGGATTGAATGTACTTAACAGCTGCGGGGCCTGGTGTATTAGAGTAGAGTCACTGCACCGGGCCCCGCCATGAGTGTTCCCGCCTCCTCCCTCCACACTGATACTTAGTATCCGCAATCCGCTTTACAAGACGCACGGCCATTTTCCCCCCACTTTTGGGGGGGGGGGGGAAGTGCGTCTTATAAGGCAAAAAATACAGTAAATAATAAACATATTGCATTGTCTACTGACTACTTACCACCAGGACAATAAGATAAGCTGGTCTCTGGCTGCAGTCTGGCTCTTGGTCTGGCTCTGGGGACTGGAGACAAACACGGTATGTACACCATTCACCAATGTCGCCCTGGGGAAGAAGAAAGCAGCTGCACCTGCAGGCTGCACTCCAATCCAGGTAGGAGCCCACTTCTGAAGTTCTGTCCCAGAAGGAGAAGGCACTGCCGCACTGGGGGTCGGGGGAGGCAAATTGCTGGTGGTTGCCGCTCGGCTGCTGCTCAGTGTGCGGCCTCTTCCTCCTTCGCTCCACCCCTCTCTCTGCGTCACGTGCTCAAGGGTGGGAGGGGTCAGGGGGTTCAGATCAAGATCATTCAGGGCGGCGGGGCGCCCTTGAGCTGCCTGCCTTCAGCTACTACCAACCCGGTCAGCCTTCAAGTTCTCCTCCAAAGTCGGCAGAGCTCTGTCTCCGCTCCACCCTCAGCAGCCTGAAGCCCGAAGATAGCAGTATTCATCTCATCTCCGACTCCGATTCTCCGGCCGCCGGCTCAGTGCTGCGCAGCCTGCGCCTGCTGTGTCTGTGCTGTCTGACATGTGCCGCCCGCCGGGATTCTTTAGAGCGCTCAGCCGTTTAGGCGGCGCAGCATGAGGGGCGCCGCCAGCCGCCACTTAAGTTAACTTATAACCAACGTTTTATTTTTATTTTTTTAAACCGCACCGGGCGCCCCCTGCTAAATTGCACCCTAGGCGACTGCCTAGGTCGCCTTACTGGTGGCGCCGGCCCTGACTATACACCGCAAATGCAGGCTAAGTTTGTTAAGAACAGAGGTCGCAAATTTTTTTGTCAGAAGTGCGGTAGTCCTAATGTTGGATATATTGGATCCTCCATCTTTTATGGGAGTGTAGTGTGATAAAGTGGTTTTGGGAGGTGTGACGGACACGATCTCTGCGATTTTGGGTCTGTATATACCAGACAATTCTAATTCTCCCGGTCACTAACTAACCTGGCTAGTCACTTACCAGTAGGAGGAGCTCCCGGCCGGACCTGTCACTTACCAGTAGGAGGAGCTCCCGACAGGACGCAGACCATCGCAGCTCGCAGGTAAGTATAATGGTTCTACAAATTGCTAAGTAATCATGGCAACCGGGACTGCAGTAGCATCCTGGTTGCCATGGTTACCGATCGGAGCCCCAGCGATTGAACTGGGACTCCGATCGGTACACTCCGCTGCCACCAATGATAGGGGGGAGATTTTAATTAGGAGGGGGAGGGAGGGGGGGGACCCACTGGCCACCGAGTTAACTACAGGGGAGGGGGGGGCCCACTGGCCACCAATGAGTTAACTACAGGGGAGGGGGGGGGCCCACTGGCCACCAATGAGTTAACTACAGGGGAGGGAGGGGGGGGCCACACTGGCCACCAATGTGTTAACTACAGGGGGGGGGCTGCCCCCTGCTGCCTGGCAGCACCTGCCAGGCAGCAGGGGGCAGTCATGTACACAGTTCTTTTAGTATATTCTAACCTGAAGCGTCCCCATCACCATGGGAACGCCTCTGTGTTAGAATATACTGTCGGATTTGAGTTTCACGATGTAACTCAAATCCGACGGTATATTCTAACATAGAGGCGTTCCCATGGTGATGGGGACGCTTCAAGTTAAAATATACCATCGGATTGGACAAAACTCCGATCCGATGGTATATTAACTCCTGACTTTACATTGAAAGTCAATGGGGGACGGATCCGTTTGAAATTGCACCATATTGTGTCAACGTCAAACGGATCCGTCCCCATTGACTTGCATTGTAATTCAGGACGGATCCGTTTGGCAACGCACGGCCAGGCGGACACCTAAACGACTTTTTTTTCATGTCCGTGGATCCTCCAAAAATCAAGGAAGACCCACGGACGAAAAAACGGTCACGGATCACGGAAAAACGGGACCCGTTTTTGCCGACCGCAAAAAAATACGTTCGTGTGCAAGAGGCCTAAGGGTCTACTCACACGTCCGCAACTGTTTTGCAATCCGCAAATTGCGGATCTGCAAAACACGGACACCGGCCATGTGCGTTCCGCATTTGGCAGACCGCACATGGCCGTGGCTGCGGACACGAATAGGACATGCTCTATTTTTTGTGGGGCCGTGGAGCGGAAGCAAGGATGTGGATAGCACATGCAACAAGAAGGAATGTGAGTGAGACAAAACATTTTTTGAGCATTAAATTTAATAAAAACAACGAATAAACTGAAACAGGTTGTTTTTCAGCTGATCAAAAGTTTAGGACCACACCTCCAACAAAAAAAACTAAACCCCCCCCAAAACAGAAATTCAACTTCCAAACATGAACTCAGTAATGAGTAGCTCCGCCGTTATTGTTTATCACTTCAAAAATTTGTTTCGGCATGCTTGATGCAAGCGTTTCCATGAGGTGAGTGGGAACATTTCTCCAAGTGGTGAAGACGGCCACACGAAGGCCATCTACTGTCTCGAACTGTTGTCCATTTTTGTAAACTTCCCTTGCCATCCATCCCCAAAGGTTCTCAATTGGATTTAGATCAGGGGAACACGCAGGATGGGCCAAAACAGTGATGTTATTCTCCTGGAAGAAGTCCCTTGTCCTGCGGGCATTGTGTACTGTAGCGTTGTCCTGTTGAAAAACCCAGTCGTTACCACACAGACGAGGGCCCTCAGTCATGAGGAATGCTCTCTGCAACATCTGGACATAGCCAGCGGCCGTTTGACGCCCCTGCACTTCCTGAAGCTCCATTGTTCCACTGAAGTAAAAAGCACCCCAGACCATTATGGCGGCCCCTCCACTGTGGCGCGTAGAAAACATCTCAGGTGGGATCTGCTTGTCATGCCAGTAACATTGGAAACCATCAGGACCATCAAGGTAAAAAAAATTCTCATCAGAGAATAAAACTTTCTTCCACCTTTGAATGTCCCATGTTTGGTGCTCTCTTGCAAAGTTCAAACGAGCAGTTCTGTGGCGTTCAAGGAGACGAGGTCTTTGAAGACGTTTTTTGTTTTTGAAGCCCTTCAGTCTCAGATGCCGTCTGATGGTTATGGGGCTGCAGTCAGCACCAGTAAGGGCCTTAATTTGGGTCGAGGATCGTCCAGTGTCTTGACGGACAGCCAATTGGATCCTCCAGCTCAGTGCTGATGAAATTTTTTGGGGTCTTCCACTTTACTGTTTTGTTCCATAACCCTCAGGATCATTTAAGAAATTCCAGATGACTGTCTTACTGCGTCCCACCTCAGCAGCGATGGCGCGCTGTGAGAGACCCTGCTTATGCAGTTCAACAACCCGACCACGTTCAAAAAGGGAGAGTTTTTTTGCCTTTGCCATCACAACGTGTGACTACCTGACAGAAAATGACAATGAATCCACATCTTTGCACAGATTTGGCCTTTTAAAGGCATGTGGTCCTAAAATTTGGATCAGCTGAAAAACTGCCTGTTTCAGTTTAATCGTTATTTTCAATTAATTGAATGCTCAAAAAATGTTTTGTCTCACTCTTATTTCTTCTTGTTGCATGTTGAAGCTCTACTTAGAACCTTGTTAAGATCCAACAATGTAAAATATGATTCTTTGCCATTTTTCAAGTGGTCTTAAACTTTTGATCAGGACTGTATTAGATCGTATTTTCGTCTCCTATGTTGCTCCTACCTCGCTCAGCTATTGCAGATGCCAAACAAAACCAAGAGCAACGCAGTGAGGGCACTGTACCCATGTAAGATATGCTTGGCTTGTATTGTCTATTATAACCTGGGTAATTAAAATACATCAGCGAAGTTTTAAAGATTAACAGAAAAACTGAAAATAATTCTAGATATTTTAAATAATAAAAGATATAACATCTCATTAAGCAGAGGAAAGTGCAATGCAGTCATACATGAGCAGCGAGCCCTGGAGGGACCGATGCAGAGGATGGGAGTGGTAGTGGCCCTGATGAAGTTTAATCCCTCAGGCCGTTGCTCACTGGGGATCACCGGGCAACAGCACACGCCGAGAGGCAGCCGGACTAAAAGTACTGCATGTCCGGCCGCCTCTCGGTGTGCGCTGCCGTGCTGCCGCCGGAACTCCTCCCCCGCCTCCATTATAGTCAATGGGGACGGAGCGGCAGTCCGGTGGCACACGTGAACTAGCGGCAGGATGGATCCGACAGGTGGTTCACCCGCCGGAACAGCCTGCCGGAGTCCCCTGCCGCAAGTGTGAAACTAGCCTCAGTAATGTTCTGGGTAATGGGTGTCTTTGCTGTAGTCCCTCACCTTGCAGCAGTGTCTGGAAATGCTGGTTGTAGCAGTTCACTCTGCTGTCAAACTTCTCAAGACTTCACTTGAGTCAGGAGAGTAAGTGATCTGTCTGGAGAATCTGTAAGGGTACTGCCACACGGCGCGGTCGTGATGCAGTCTTGAACCGCAGCATCTCATTTTCCAATAGAAATCAATGGGAAAATTGGTTTCTGAGATAGACCTGGCACTTCCAAAATTGTGATGACTGCACCTCATTGACCACACATAAAACATGTCCTGCTGCCTGCGGCTGCATGAGATATAGAGTTGAGTAGCAGCTTGCGGTATTTGCTTTACCACAGTGGTTATTATTTGAAGTTATTCAGAAAGCTAAAGAACCAGGAAAATTCACAGTTCAAACAGCAGTGGCAGACAAAAAATTCGCCGGCCGCATGTGTTTCCTAACCACATCATGACCATTACAGATTCTCCAGAGGGATTATTTACTCTCCTGCCTCAAGTGAACTCCGTGTGGCCAAACCCTAACTGGAGAAGCAGCTCTGACTTGAGCTTCCTCTCCACACCAAGGGCTCATGCACACGACCGTGTGCTGACCGGGCCCACGTGGGGCAGCCGCATGCGGATCACGGACCCATTCACTTGAATGTGGTCCGCGATTCGCATCCGACGGTCCGCACCGCAAAAAAGTAGTGCATGCACTACCTTTTTGCGGTGCGGATTAAGGTACAGTAAACCCATGCCTCCGTTACGCATCTCCTGGATTGCGGAATGATTCAAGTGAATGGGTCCGCGGTCCGCGATGCACACGGCCGGTGCCTGTGTATTGCGGAACCCCTGTATGCGGCCTGAAATACGGCCACGGCAGGCAACGGCCGGGTGCATGAGCCCTAAGTCCTCACAGGAAAACCCCCTCCTGGCAGGATGCAGGACCAAACCACTCCAACCAAGAAAGGAGAAACAGGGTGGTTAGCCCTGTTCCTTGCCAACCTTTGGCCAACCATTCCTTCCTGGAACGAATCGGCAGAAGCATATATTAAAATACATAACATTATAATACAAAACTATTCATAACTGGAGGCCCCCCCGGTACTGGGGTCTGGGGTCCATAAAATAGAGGACTTATGTTCAGCTGTACCTTGCAGTGCTTTGCTTCCCCTATGGCGCTGCTGAGGATAGAGCACTGGCTGCTGCTGTGGTAACCCCACAGATGACAACTATTTGCTGGGGGTCCATATTTTGCAGATCAGCGGTTTGCGAACCACAAAATACAAACGGTCGTGTGCATGAGGCCTAAAGGAATATAAAACATGAAAGCAAACCAAACCGATAATTGTATGTAAACTGCACAGCATGACCCTGGTTTACATGAGAAAAACTGAACTTACTGGGGGTCATTTACTAACATGCCAATGCCAGTTTTTGGCATTAAAAAAGTTGCAAGACCCCTTTTTTGCGATTTTTAACACCCTGTGTGAAAAGATTTTGTTTTTATGCCGTCCTCTCCGCCTGGGAGTGCCCCGGCAAATTTACTAAAACACTATGAAAAAAAAAAAAACGTGTGGATTCCACTGTGAATTCTGTAGGTTGATTTTCAAAATCCGTTGTGTGAACATACCCTTAGGGTCCATTCACACGTCCGTAATTTGGGTCCGCATTCATTCCGCAATTTGCGGACCCATTCACTTTCAATGGGGCTGGAACGGATGCAAATCCACATTTCCTGGATCTGCATCCGCATTTTAGGGATCCGCATCCATTTTTTAGGGATCCGTTTTTTCGTTCCTGGAAAAAATAGAACATGTCCTATTCTTGTCCGCAATTGCGGACCAGAAAAGGCATTTTCTATTATAGTGTCTGTGATGTGAGGATCCGCAAATTGCGGATCGCACATTGCAGGTGTCCCTGTTTTGCGGATCCGCAAAACACTTACGAACATGTGAATGGACCCTAAGGCTTCATGCTCACAGCCGTGTCTGTATTTTGGTCCGAAAATAATGGATCCACAGAACATGGATAACTTCCATGTGCATTCTGTATTTTACTCACTTCCATCAATGGAAATGACCGACAATGCTGAGCAGATTAGGGCATGTTCTATCATTTGCGGAACAGCCACACGGTTCTGCAAAAAACACGGATGTGTGTGCATGGTCCCACAGAAATGAATGGGTCAGTGTGCCTCGTCATAAATCAGCTGCATCCTCCAGCACCGCAGGGGGTATCAAAGACTGGTGGAAAACGCTAGTCTTTGATAAAAGACCCCCAATGAGTTTGACAGTCGGGTGACTGGTGGCATGCTTACACTGGGCAATGACTGGGTGACCAAACATTTGTAAGAACGTATGTTCCCAGTCACCGCCCAGTGTAAAAAGCTCCTATCAAAATAAGGGCCCCTATACACAAAAATTTGCTCTGGCTTTTTCCACCACTAAAAAATGCCATAGAAATTACTTTGGGGAGATTTATCAAACCTGGTGTAAAGTAGAACTGGTTTAGTTGCCCATAGCGACCAGATTCCACCTTTCATTTTCCAAAGGAGTTCTGAAATTAAAAGGTGGAATCTGATTGGTTGCTATGGGCAACTAAGCCAGTTTTCCTTTACACCAGTTTTGATAAAACTCCCTCTGTGGTTTGTATGGCATTTTTCTAAGGCCTCATGCACACGACAGTTGTTTTTGTCGGCCTCCGTTCCGTTTTTTTTGCGGATAGGATGGGGACCCATTGATTTCAATGGGTCAGCAAAAAAATGCTGATAGTTCATCCGTTTGTGTTTCGCGTCCGTTGTCCGTGTTTCCCTTCAGCAAAAAAAATTGTGCATGTCCTACTTTTTTCACATTTGCGGACAAGGATAGGCATTTATTACAAGGGATCTGTGGAAGAATAACTGATCCTCCCAAAAAAAACGGATGCTGCATCCGTTTTAACTTTGGTGGACGCACAATTTGCGGATGCAAAACACTGTTGTGTGCATGAGGCCTAATGCTATTTTTTTGTTCAGCCTTTTTTCTCCTATAAAGATTGGGAGATGAAAAAACACCTGAAAAAAGGCCAAAACCTTCAACAAGTTGCATTTAAAAAAATAAACTCCAGAAACAAAAAGCGCCACTAGACAAAAAACACTTATCTGTGTTTCATATTCCGCACAGGCTTTCAGTTAATACCTGGAACTCGAGTTTTTGCTAAACATAGAAACATAGAATGTGTCGGCAGATAAGAACCATTTGGCCCATCTAGTCTGCCTAATATACTGAATACTATGAATAGTCCCTGGCCCTATCTTATATGAAGGATGGCCTTATGCCTATCCCATGCATGCTTAAACCCCTTCACTGTATTTGCAGCTACCACTTCTGCAGGAAGGCTATTCCATGCATCCACTACTCTCTCAGTAAAGTAATACTTCCTGCTATTACTTTTAAACCTTTGCCCCTCTAATTTAAAACTATGTCCTCTTGTAGCAGTTTTTCTTCTTTTAAATATTCTCTCCTCTTTTACCTTGTTGATTCCCTTTATGTATTTAAAAGTTTCTATCATATCCCCTCTGTCTCGTCTTTCTTCCAAGCTATACATGTTAAGGTCCTTTAATCTTTCCTGGTAAGTTTTATCCTGCAATCAATGTACTAGTTTGGTAGCTCTTCTCTGAACTCTCTCCAAAGTATCAATATCCTTCTGGAGATATGGTCTCCAGTACTGCGCACAATACTCCAAATGAGGTCTCACTAGTGCTCTGTAGAGCGGCATGAGCACCTCCCTCTTTCTACTGGTAATGCCTCTCCCTATACACCCAAGCATTCTGCTAGCATTTCCTGCTGCTATATGACATTGTCTGCCTACCTTTAAGTCTTCTGAAATAATGACCCCTAAATCCCTTTCCTCAGATACCAAAAAAGAAGTGTATAAAACACCACTAAAAATGGTAAGTGCAGAAAAACACCACACAATGGGTCACATTTACTTAGGACTTGTGACTATTTTAGGAGTAAAATAGTTGCAAGTCCCCATTTGTAACCGGCCTTGCAATATTTAGTCGCACAGCTGGTTTTACGCTGTCTTCGCCAGTTGGGCAGGATGGGGTCAGAGTGTGGGAATGTCGCGAGCCATGTTGGAACTCCAACCCCAGCAAATGTTAGTGAAAAACGACGACAGTCAGTCATAAATTATACGAATCTAACAGGAGAGCAAGGGGGAGAGTAAGGCCTCTTTCACACGAGCGTGTCCGGATGCGTTGCGGCAAACCCGCGCGAGTAGGTACCCAATTGCAGTCAGTTTTGACTGTGATTGCGTTCCGTTGTTCAGTTTTTATTGCGCGGGTGCAATGTGTTTTGCACGCGCGTGATAAAAAACTGACTGTGGTACCCAGACCCGAACTTCTTCACAGAAGTTCAGGTTTGGGTTCAAGGTTGTGGAGATTGTATTATTTTCCCTTATAACATGGTTATAAGGGAAAATAATAGCATTCTGAATACAGAATGCTAAGTAAAATAGGGCTGGAGGGGTTAAAAAAATAAAATAATAATTTAACTCACCTTAATCCACTTTTTCGCGCAGCCGGCATCTCTTCTGTCTTCATCTGTGAGGAATAGGACCTTTGATGACGTCACTGCGTTCATCACATGGTCCATCACATGATCCATCACCATGGTGATGGATCATGTGATGAGCGTAGTGACGTCATCACAGGTCCTTTTCCTCACAGATGAAGAGAGAAGAGATGCCGGCTGCGCGAACAAGTGGATTAAGGTGAGTTAAATTATATATATATTTTTTTAACCCCTCCAGCCCTATTTTACTTAACATTCTGTATTCAGAATGCTATTATTTTCCCTTATAACCATGTTATAAGGGAAAATAATAATGATCGGGTCTCCATCCCGATCGTCTCCTAGCAACCCTCCGTGAAAATCGCACCGCATCCGCACTTGCTTGCGATTTTCACGCAGCCCCATTCACTTCTATGGGGCCTGTGTTGCGTGAAAAACGCACAAAATAGAGCTTGCTGCGATTTTCACACAACGCACAAGTGATGCGTGAAAATCACCGCTCATGTGCACAGCCCCATAGAAATTAATGGGTCCGGATTCAGTGCGGGTGCAATACGTTCACCTCACGCATTGCACCTGCGCGGAAAACTCGCCCGTGTGAAAGGGGCCTAAGACCAGCGTATGACGGATCTCAATACTGGAAAATATTAACGCTAGTGTGAAAGTAGCCTTACATATTTTTTACATGTGAAAATTGACCTTCTGTGTGGATTTTAAAACCGACAACATGACAATTGTTTGTGTGTGATTCCTCACCGTACATTTGGAGGACGTATAGATACATAGTATTAAGGCTGAGGTCAGCCTGTATTTGTGGGCAGGGCGTCGGCACCCTATATATACCTGCCTCCCCTCTTCTCCAGTGGTGTGACTCACTTACTTCAGTAGGAGGAGCCACATCTAGCTGCCGTCACAAGCAAGCCACTGTCACGAGGGTATCAAGAGCCACGTCTGACTCCGTTATACCCGGGGTCAGGAGGTCGCAGCGGGTGGCTGCGCGCTCTATATCTAAAGATCACGTTGTTTCATAGTGATTGTTTTCTGTGTTTGCCTTGCTATCCTTTTTGTCTCAATCAGGGATCCGTAGCTTCTCCTCCTCAGCTGTTTCTTGTCTGCCACTCCCAACCTCCTTATATTCTCCCCTCACTCTTCTCTAGTTGCCAGTTATAGAGCTTCCTGCCTGGACATCTATACTGACCCACTGGAGTGGTTAATCCTGGTTGTTGTTCCAGAGTGCTTCCCTCCGGATCCCTGTTGGGCTTCTTGTTGTCTCCTGTTGTCGCCCACCTGGGATTATATGTTGAGTTTGTATTGTCTGTCCTTCCCTTGGTGTTTTCCTTTAGAGCTAGTGGTGCGGACTAGTGTTCCCACCGCCCTGTTCACTATCTAGGGCTCAGCTTAGGGAAAGCCAGGGCTTTAGGCACGTGATCGGCGTACGGGTGAGGAACCCGTCTAGGGACGTCAGGGCAGCCAGGTGCCAGCCGCTAGGTGAGTCAGGGGTCACCACCTTCCCTCTCACTTGGGCAGGGCCTTCCTTGTTCCCTCTCTCTGTGTCACGTATGTGATAGTCACGCCGACCGTGATATTATAACTGGCCTTTACTTTTTGAGAAAAAAAAAAATTTTTTTTTTTTTTCTTTTTGTTGTTTTTTTTTCTCTACTTAGAATCCAATATGGATCCTATTGCTGCCTTGGCAAAACAGCTTCAAGGCCTGTCTTTGGAGGTGGCAGGATTGAAGGCGTCTGTCCTCCAACAACAGCAGCAAATGCAGCAGACCGCACCCCCAGCGGTTGCTATGAGTAACCAGGTTGTTACAGAACCCAAGGTTGTTCTTCCTGACAGATTTTCTGGGGGAAGGGACAAATTTGCGACGTTCCGTGAGGCCTGCAAATTATACTTTAAGTTGCGCCCTTACTCCTCAGGTAATGAAGAACAGCGGGTTGGGATTGTCATTTCCCAGGCTCTCCAGTCAGTGGAGGGATTTTTTGGGGCTTTGGGTCTCATATATGATGACCCTGACCGAGTCGCCCTGGCTGAGTCGAAGTTACGGAGACTCCTACAGGGAGATCGGTCAGCAGAGGAATATTGCTCAGAGTTCCGTAGGTGGGCTACGGATACTCAGTGGAACGACCCGGCTCTCAGGAGTCAGTTCTGCTCTGGGTTATCTGAAAGGGTTAAGGATGCACTGGCGCTGTATGAGTGAGACCCCCCTTTCCCTTGATGCTGTTATGTCCCTCTCTATCAGAATAGATAGGCGTCTTAGGGAGAGATCGAAAATTCCTGAGCAATTGGTTACCTCTCCCAAGCAACAATTAGTCTGTACTGACTTAGATGAGCCTATGCAGCTAGGCGGAACTTCTCGTCAGGTCCGTCCTCCTGAGGTTCGCCGTAGGGGGGGGGGCTTGTTTTTTCTGTGGGGGGGAAGGGTCATTTCATTAATGTCTGTCCCTCCTTTCTCAAAAACAAAAGACCGTCGGAAAACTACTAACCCCAGGCTGTGCGGAGGATGTCAGCTGGGGGGTATACGTTTCCTCCATACGAACATCTCAATTTGTGTTACCAGCGGTTATTGTTTTTGGTGTTAAGACGGAGTCTATTTCTTTTTTTCTAGACAGTGGAGCAGGGGTAAATTTGATAGATGCCCATTTTGCCCGCACTATGGGTTTGTCTCTCTGTACGCTGCAGAGACCTATTCCCGTATTCGCTATAGATTCGGCTCCTCTGTCTCAGAGAAACCTCACCCACATTGTTCATAATTTACACCTTCGGGTAGGGGACCACCATAATGAGTGTCTTTCATGTTACGTTCTGGAGGGCCTTCCCTCTCCTGTGGTATTGGGTCTTCCCTGGTTGGTAGCGCACAATCCAGTGGTGGATTGGCAGGCCAGGGAGATATTGGAGTGGAGTGAGCATTGCAGAGAGAATTGCTTAAATAACAATTGCTTAATCGCCTCCATAGCTTCCCTACCTACATTTATTTCGGACTTTGAGGACGTTTTTTCTGAAAGGGGTTGTCAGAAGCTACCACCTCATCGTCCTTATGATTGCCCGGTTAACCTGATTCCCGGTGCAAAATTACCCAAGTCCAGGTTGTATAATCTTTCGGGTCCCGAGAGACAAGCCATGAAAGATTATATCTCCGAGAGTCTGGCTAAGGGACACATCAGACCCTCTTCTTCACCCGTGGCTGCAGGGTTTTTCTTTGTTAAAAAGAAAGATGGGGGCCTGCGTCCTTGCCTAGATTTCCGTGAGCTAAACCAGATAACCATCCGAGACCCATACCCTCTTCCTCTCATTCCTGACCTTTTTAATCAGATTGCGGGTGCTAGGTGGTTCTCCAAACTTGATCTTAGGGGGGCCTACAATCTGATTCGTATCAGGGAAGGGGATGAGTGGAAGACAGCTTTTAACACCCCTGAGGGGCATTATGAAAATCTAGTTATGCCTTTCGGTCTGACCAATGCCCCCGCTGTCTTCCAACATTTCGTTAATGATATTTTTAGTCATCTCATCGGCAGGTTTGTAGTCATATACCTAGATGATATCTTAATTTATTCGGCTGATCTGAAAACACATGAGGTGCATGTCAGGCAAGTACTGCAGGTCCTACGGACGAATAAATTATATGCGAAAATTGAAAAATGTGTCTTCGCCGTTCAGGAAATACAGTTCCTGGGATATCTATTATCTGCTTCAGGTTTCCGTATGGATCCTGGGAAGGTCCAGGCAATTTTAGATTGGGATCTTCCTGAGAACCTTAAAGCCCTACAACGGTTTTTGGGTTTCGCAAATTTCTATAGAAAGTTCATTAAAAATTATTCAGTGATCGTTAAACCCCTTACCGACATGACTAGGAAGGGGACTGATTTTTCTAAATGGTCTGACGCCGCTAAAAATGCATTTTCCTCTCTAAAAGAGAGGTTTACCTCAGCACCTGTTCTAATTCAACCTGATGTCTCCCAGCCTTTTATTGTTGAGGTAGATGCGTCAGAGGTGGGAGTGGGGGCTGTATTGTCTCAGGGTCCGTCTCCTGGCAAATGGCGCCCTTGCGCTTTCTTTTCCAAAAAATTATCTTCTGCAGAGAAGAACTATGATGTTGTAAATAGGGAACTGTTGGCGATTAAGCTGGCGCTTGAAGAGTGGCGTCACTTCTTAGAGGGAGCAATCCACCCGTCACGGTGATTACGGATCACAAAAACCTTCTGTACCTAGAATCGGCTAAGCGTCTCACCCCTAGACAAGCTAGGTGGTCGCTATTCTTTACCAGATTTAACTTTGTAATCACCTATCGTCCTGGGGCAAAAAATACCAAGGCAGACGCGTTATCTCGTAGTTTCCCTGGAGGGGGTAATGCTAGTGATCCGGTACCTATTTTACAAAGAGGAGTGGTTGTCTCTGCTGTACACTCTGTTCTAGAGGGAAAGGTGTTAGAGGCCCAGGGGGACGCCCCGGCCTCTTGCCCCTCAGAGAAATTGTTTGTACCGTTAAACCTGCGTCTTGAATTATTAAAAGAACATCATAATTCGGCACTTGCTGGGCACCCGGGTAGTAAAGCAACCTTGGAGCTATTATCTCGTCGTTTTTGGTGGCCAAGGTTGCGTCAGGATGTAATGGATTTCGTGTCTACTTGCTCTACTTGTGCACGCGCGAAAGTCTCTCATACACGTCCAGCAGGGTCTTTATTGCCTCTTTTTATCCCCAATAGGCCATGGACACATCTGTCAATGGATTTCATCACTGACTTACCGTTGTCTGCGGGTAAAACAGTTATTTTGGTAGTAGTAGACAGGTTTAGCAAAATGGTACACTTTATTGCGCTACCCGCACTTCCTAATGCTAAAACTCTTGCTCAGGTGTTGATCAGTGAAATCGTGAAGCTTCACGGGGTCCCTTCCGATGTGGTTTCGGATCGGGGAACCCAGTTTATTTCTAAGTTTTGGAAAGCTTTTTGTTCCCGTTTGGGGGTACACTTGTCCTTTTCCTCAGCTTTCCATCCTCAGTCGAATGGACAGACTGAGCGTACCAACCAAAACCTAGAAACATATTTAAGGTGTTTTGTGTCTGAAAACCAAGAGTTGTGGTCATCATATTTACCGTTAGCTGAGTTTGCCATAAATAATCATTATCAGGAGTCCACTGGCAAGTCACCATTCCTTGGTGCATACGGTTTTCATCCCCAATTTTGTACTTTCAAAGAGCGGGGGTCTTCTGGGGTTCCCGAAGAGGAAAGGTTTTCTTCATCTCTTTCTTCGGTATGGCAGAAGGTGCAAGTTAACTTGAAAAAGATGAGTGGTAAATATAAATGCATGGCCGATAAGAAACGGTCGCCAGGTCCGGACCTAGGGGTGAATGACTATGTGTGGTTGTCTACTAGGAATATTAAGTTGAAGGTTCCCTCTTGGAAACTGGGCCCTAGGTTCATTGGTCCTTATAAAATAGTAGCCGTCATTAACCCTGTGGCTTTTCGCCTGGAGCTACCTCAGACTTTTAAGATCCATAACGTCTTCCATAAATCGTTACTCAAGAAGTATGTTCCACCTCTAGAACCATCACCGCTGCCACCTCCTCCTGTTATTGTGGATGGTAATCTGGAGTTTCAAATAGCCAGAATTGTTGATTCTCGTCGGGTCCGCCGCTCTCTTCAGTATCTGGTGCATTGGAGGGGTTACGGTCCCGAGGAAAGAATGTGGGTTCCAGCGTCAGAGGTAAACGCCAACAGGTTAATTCAGGCTTTCCATGCCTCTCATCCGGAGAGACCTGGTCCTGAGTGTCCGGAGGCCCATCGTGAAAGGGGGGGTACTGTCCCGAGGGTATCAAGAGCCACGTCTGACTCCGTTATACCCGGGGTCAGGAGGTCGCAGCGGGTGGCTGCGCGCTCTATATCTAAAGATCCCGTTGTTTCTTAGTGATTGTTTTCTGTGTTTGCCTTATCCTTTTTGTCTCAATCAGGGATCCGTAGCTTCTCCTCCTTAGCTGTTTCTTGTCTGCCACTCCCAACCTCCTTATATTCTCCCCTCACTCTTCTCTAGTTGCCAGTTATAGAGCTTCCTGCCTGGACATCTATACTGACCCACTGGAGTTGTGAATCCTGGTTGTCGTTCCAGAGTGCTTCCCTCCGGATCCCTGTTGGGCTTCTTGTTGTCTCCTGTTGTCGCCCACCTGGGATTATATGTTGAGTTTGTATTGTCTGTCCTTCCCTTGGTGTTTTCCTTTAGAGCTAGTGGTGCGGACTAGTGTTCCCACCGCCCTGTTCACTATCTAGGGCTCAGCTTAGGGAAAGCCAGGGCTTTAGGCACGTGATCGGCGTACGGGTGAGGAACCCGTCTAGGGACGTCAGGGCAGCCAGGTGCCAGCCGCTAGGTGAGTCAGGGGTCACCACCTTCCCTCTCACTTGGGCAGGGCCTTCCTTGTTCCCTCCCTCTGTGTCACGTATGTGATAGTCACGCCGACCGTGATAGCCACCTTTCGTCTCCACGCAAGCCTCGCATCGCAAAGCGCTACCATTCCGGACAGATTTCTTCAGGCCCCAAGTAAGTACCGGGAGCTCGGAGCCCTCAGCTTCTTCTCTGTCCCCTGCCAGGGATCTCTTCCAGCGAGAAGTCAGTGCGGGTGCAATACATTCACCTCACGCATTGCACCTGCGCGGAAAACTCGCCCGTGTGAAAGGGGCCTAAGACCAGTGTATGACGGATCTCAATACTGGAAAATATTAACGCTAGTGTGAAAGTAGCCTTACATATTTTTTACATGTGGAAATTGACCTTCTGTGCGGATTTTAAAATCGACAACATGACAATTGTTTGTGTGTGATTTCTCACCGTACATTTGGAGGACGTATAGATACATAGTATTAAGGCTGAGGTCAGCCTGTATTTGTGGGCAGGGCATCGGCACCCTATATATACCTGCCTCCCCTGTTCTCCAGTGGTGTGACTCACTTACTTCAGTAGGAGGAGCCACATCTAGCTGCCGTCACAAGCAAGACACCTTTCGTCTCCACGCAAGCATCGCATCGCAGAGCGCTACCATTCCGGACAGATTTCTTCAGGCCCCAAGTAAGTACCGGGAGCTCGGAGCCCTCAGCTTCTTCTCTGTCCCCTGCCAGGGATCTCTTCCAGCGAGAAGTCAGTGCGGGTGCAATACATTCACCTCACGCATTGCACCTGCGCGGAAAACTCGCCCGTGTGAAAGGGGCCTAAGACCAGCGTATGACGGATCTCAATACTGGAAAATATTAACGCTAGTGTGAAAGTAGCCTTACATATTTTTTACATGTGGAAATTGACCTTCTGTGCGGATTTTAAAATCGACAACATGACAATTGTTTGTGTGTGATTTCTCACCGTACATTTGGAGGACGTATAGATACATAGTATTAAGGCTGAGGTCAGCCTGTATTTGTGGGCAGGGCATCGGCACCCTATATATACCTGCCTCCCCTGTTCTCCAGTGGTGTGACTCACTTACTTCAGTAGGAGGAGCCACATCTAGCTGCCGTCACAAGCAAGACACCTTTCGTCTCCACGCAAGCATCGCATCGCAGAGCGCTACCATTCCGGACAGATTTCTTCAGGCCCCAAGTAAGTACCGGGAGCTCGGAGCCCTCAGCTTCTTCTCTGTCCCCTGCCAGGGATCTCTTCCAGCGAGAAGTCAGTGCGGGTGCAATACATTCACCTCACGCATTGCACCTGCGCGGAAAACTCGCCCGTGTGAAAGGGGCCTAAGACCAGCGTATGACGGATCTCAATACTGGAAAATATTAACGCTAGTGTGAAAGTAGCCTTACATATTTTTTACATGTGGAAATTGACCTTCTGTGCGGATTTTAAAATCGACAACATGACAATTGTTTGTGTGTGATTTCTCACCGTACATTTGGAGGACGTATAGATACATAGTATTAAGGCTGAGGTCAGCCTGTATTTGTGGGCAGGGCATCGGCACCCTATATATACCTGCCTCCCCTGTTCTCCAGTGGTGTGACTCACTTACTTCAGTAGGAGGAGCCACATCTAGCTGCCGTCACAAGCAAGACACCTTTCGTCTCCACGCAAGCATCGCATCGCAGAGCGCTACCATTCCGGACAGATTTCTTCAGGCCCCAAGTAAGTACCGGGAGCTCGGAGCCCTCAGCTTCTTCTCTGTCCCCTGCCAGGGATCTCTTCCCGCGAGAAGTCCGCACGCCTCGCGTGCGGGCCACGGTGGAACGCACGTACGTCCGCTGGCGCTCCAGGCACTTCCAGCAGAGCGCCGCCCACTCCTTCAGGGACGGAGCAAGCGACGGGGGACAGCATTCCGCAGCAGGGCACAAGTCCAGGGTCCCCCCCCACCACCCACCTCTGAAGCACTCAGAGGCGCCGCGCACCGCCCGCACAGCCGCCAGATCCTCTCCCCAAACATAGGAGCACGTGCTATACAGCAGAGGCGGCACGGTCAGGCAGCAGGGGCATATCAGGTACCAGCGGCGAGCCGGCAACGGGCAGCCCGGCTCCCGACCGGTATCAGGAGGCACCTCCCACACAACGGATGCATACCCACACACCCATCACCCTGCCAAGTCACGGGTCAGTCCAGGCCATTTGAAACACACAGGCCGGGGCTGCCGCATAACATGGAGGTGGGGCCCCACGGCAGCAGTAGGCACCGGGGGCCCCGATTGCGCTTCACAAGCGTCACCGCTTCATCGCATGTCCCAGCCAGGCGGAGGGGACAGCAATGAACGAACAGTCGAACAGGCCCATAGCTTACCCGGGCCGTCCATATGCAGCCCCGCGGATACCGGCCATGTCGTTAGGTCTCCTACCTGGATCGTCCAGGCCAAGTTTCAAATATCAGCTGTTTTGTTACCTGGATCGTCCAGGCCATGTGCAATATCGCATGGCTCCCGGATCGTCCGGGCCAAGTGTAATGTTGCATGTTACCTGGATCACCCGGGCCGAATCCAATGTTGCACGTCATCTGGATCGTCCAGGCCGAGTTTTAAATGTTGCATGTCACCGGATTGTCCAGGTCAAATCCAATGTTGCATGTCACCTGGATCGTCCGGGCCAAGTGTAATGTTGCATGTTACCTGGATCGTCCAGGCCGAGTGTAATGCTGCATGTTACCTGGATCGTCCAGGCCGAGTTCAAATGCTGCATGTCACCTGGATCGTCCGGGCCAAATTAAATGCTGCATGTCACCTGGATCGTCCAAGCCGAGTTCAAATGCTGCATGTCACCTGGATCGTCCAGGCCGAGTTCAAATGCTGCATGTCACCTGTATCATCCAGGCCAAGTTCAAATGCTGCATGTCACCTGTATCATCCAGGCCAAGTTCAAATGCTGCATGTCACCTGGATCGTCCAGGCCGAGTTCAAATGCTGCATGTCACCTGGATCGTCCAGGCCGAGTTCAAATGCTGCATGTCACCTGGATCGTCCAGGCCGAGTTCAAATGCTGCATGTCACCTGGATCGTCCAGGCCGAGTTCAAATGCTGCATGCCACCTGGATCGTCCAGGCCGAGTTTTAAATGTTGCATGTCACCTGGATCGTCCAGGCCGAGTTTTAAATGTTGCATGTCACCTGGATCGTCCAGGCAGAGTTTAAATGTTGCATGTCGCCTGGATCGTCCAGGCCGAATGTAATGCTGCATGTTACCTGGATCGTCCAGGCCGAACCCAATGTTGCATGTCGCCTGGATCGTCCAGGCCATGTGCAATGTCGCATGGCTCCCGGATCGTCCGGGCCAGGTGTAATATTGCATGTCACCTGGATCGTCCAGGCCGAGTTCGACGTTGCACGTCACCTGGACCCCGCCGGGCCAGCTGCGGCAGACCTCAACTATGTCAGTTGTTTGTTACCTGGATCGTCCAGGCCGAGTTTTGAATGTTGTATGTCACCTAATTCTCTCAGGTCTAGCCTCCACAGATACCTGTGATGTTATTGTTCGTTACCTGGATCGTCCAGGCTACGTTAAATGTTGTACGTCACCTGGATCGTCCAGGTTCAGCTACCGTTGACTCCGCCATGTCATTTATTTTGTCTCCCGGGTTCCCCAAGACAAACTAACCGCTTGGCCGACAATTAGACCGCCCGGCTACCACACTATGTCAGGCGGAGCCCTCCACACTCCCGCACGCTATCCTGACCCGCCTTTAATTAAGAGCCCCCCGGACGGCGAAGGGTCTCATGGTCCGCATCTTGCCTCCACGGCTACGTTATTCAGTCTACTTAATGTTCCCCCTCAGATTCCTAGAAGTGTCTACCGACCACCATCGTCTCCAATTCAGGCAAAGCCCCGCAAGGTAAGAAATGTGCAATAAGGGTAAAAGCATCGGTAGGTCCTATCCATGCATACCCCAGTCTGTATATACTTTGTTAGTTCTTATTGTCGGTTTTCCACAACCTAGGAGCAGGTCTTGGCCCGGTTAAAAGACTGGTCCACGATGTCACAGATGTCCGACATAGAGGACAATGGTTCCATGCTAGGCTCTTCGATTTCGGGCCGGGCCAACAACGGGTCCCTCCGGAGCTGGACCATCCCAAGACTGATCATGGAGCTGAACAAAAGAGGGATTCAGTATCCAGCTTCTGCCAGGAAAGCAGAACTTTATAGGCTACTGACAACAGAGGCCGGGCCCTCAGAGGAACAAACCTCCCTTCCGTCCATTCAACTCTCATTGGCCCAACTCCAGTCCTCCATCAATGGCTTAGTCAGCTCCATCTCAGACATCCAGTCCAGGGTGGGGGTCCTGGAATCTCAGCCGTCAGTGTCCAGGCACCAGCACCATCCCTGCTTCTCCCACAGCTTCTTCCAGGTACACTCATGCCCCCCCCCCCAGATTGCCCCATCTCATTTCTTACCAGATAGCCTCAAAAAGGATATCTTGGCAGGGAGGGATATAAACCTCGCATCGATCCTGATAGCGTCCCAAGACGCCCCAGAAAGTCGAGTGATTAATTGCGGGGACGTGTCAATAGTCCTGAAAGCAAAGGACGCACGCATGAATAGAAAGTTGACCATCCCCGAATTCGTGCTGGCCTTCAGCATATACAGGGATGTGGTATGTTCAGCCCAGCCAGACAGGAGGGAGGAACTGGACAAATACCTATATCGGGTCACCGACCTGGGCCAGAAATATGGGGGATCGGCTTTTTACGATCTCCACTGGTCCTTTTCCGCCAAAGCAGCAGCAGCGCTTGGCCAATTCCAGTTTGTCACCAATTGGGAGGAGATGGACATGGAACTTTTCTGCCGACACTTCGCGGGTCTCCGGGCTCCCACATGCACTAGCTGCCAATCCATATTCCACTCCACCGAATGGTGCCCGAACTCCAACCCTGCTACTCCGCAAGGGGCGTGGCCCGGCCCCTCCGGAACCCAGGGGAACTCAGGCACAACCGACAAACTAGGGAGACCCATAGTGTACCTCGGCAAGAGCCAACTATGCAACAACTTTAATCTGGGAAGTTGTGCCTTTAACGCATGTAGGACCCTCCACATTTGTTCACTATGTTTCAGAGCCCACCCTCGCTCCACGTGCCCTAGGAAGACGTCCAAACATCTATGACTAACCGACATCAATGTCGAATTGCTGTCGGGGCTCCTCGAAAACCACCACGACCGAGCCTTCGTGGAGTTCCTGATATCTGGCTTCCACAAAGGGTTTCATACAGGGATAATCGCCCTTCCACAAACCAATTGGGAGGGTCGTAACCTACTATCCGCTAGTCAGGACCCGGAAACGGTCGAATCTCTGCTCCAAGCGGAGGTCACTAAGGGTTTTTTGTTGGGCCCCTTCTCTGATGTCCCCTTCCAGCACTGGCGCATTAATCCAGTCGGCATTGTGTCTAAACAGTCGTCAAATAAAAAACGTCTCATCTACAACTTGTCCGCTCCACATGCTTCTTCCATCCCAAGCCTGAATTCCCTGATACTTTCAGACGAGTATTTGATGCGTTATTCCTCCATCGACCAGGCAGTACAACTCATTTTGCTCTCAGGCAAGGGCTCTTGGCTCACGAAGGCAGACATAGCCGACGCTTTCAAGCTGCTGCTTGTTCGGCCGCAGCTCTGGGGCTACTATGGCATTAGATGGTCCAACAAATTTTACTTTGCAAACCGTCTCACTTTCGGATGCAAAAGCAGTCCCTGGATTTATGACCAGCTGGCGAAAGAGCTCCACTGGATCTTGGTCCACCACGGTGACTTGGCAATGGTTATCCACTATTTAGACGACTTCCTGATAGTCGAAAAACCACATCCTCACCCGTCCGGCCTAGTCACGCTAACGGAAACCTTCAGACAGTTACAGGTTCCGATAGCTTCAAATAAAACAGAAGGGCCAGCCACCCAGGTCACCTTCCTAGGCATCATTCTGGACACTGTCCGGATGGAAGCCAGGCTCCCAGCAGAAAAACTGACCAAGATCCGAACAGCCATAACTAAAGCCAGACTCGCAAATTCCGTCACCAAAACGGAGCTCCAGTCTCTTCTGGGGATGCTTAACTTTGCGACCAGGGTCATGCCTCAAGGCAAATCATTCATGTCGAGGTTGCTTCAGCTTCTCCCCGAAGCTCAAGATCAAGGCAGCACCATTCCCCTAGATAGTCATGCCAGAGCAGACCTGTCAATGTGGGAATCTTTTCTAGCGTTGCTTTATTCATCCCCCCCCCCCCCCGAACCACGCTCTCACCCATTGTTTTTTCGGACGCAGCAGGGTCAGCCGGGTTTGAAGCCATTTTCGGCAACCACTGGTTGGCAGGTGGGTGGCCCCTAGAACTAAGCTCAGACACAGAAGCCTTAAAGTCATCTCCTCTACTGGAGTTATATCCAATAGTCGCCCCGGCTCGAGTCTGGGGCGAACAGTGGGCCAACTCCTCCGTCTTGTTTGTCACGGATAGTCAGGCGTTGGTCGACATCCTGGACAAAGAGCCAAGTCACCCAGGATTATGTCTTTGCTGCGCAGGCTAGTATGGCTATCCCTTTCCCTCAACTTCCGTTTTTCAGGTGAACACATTCAGGGCCAAAAAAATGTAGCTGCAGACACACTGTCCAGATTTAATTTTACGGT
Source organism: Bufo bufo (assembly GCF_905171765.1). NCBI lineage: Eukaryota > Metazoa > Chordata > Amphibia > Anura > Bufonidae > Bufo > Bufo bufo. Next base: position 622,684,778 of record NC_053391.1, read on the forward strand.
TTTCTTTCAGGAGATGCCCGACGCGGATCCCACGGGGGCCTCAGTCCCAGCATACCACACCCTAGTCATGGGTTAGAAGTTTTGATTTCAATGGCAAAACACTTCATGGGCCAGTCTCTAGCCCCAAATACGTCCAGGAACTACAGAGCGGGGTTGAAAGCGTTCGATCAATTTAAGCTTCGCTATTCTCAGGACGGCCGGGATGAAATATCCTACCTTCTGGCCTTCATAGCCTTCTGTCAATCCCAACAAAAACTTTCACACAGTACCATCAAATTATACCTAGCAGGTCTCCAACATCACTTCATCCTCAGTAACCCAGGTCACTTTTCCATTTTTTCAAACCAGGCCATCAAGTGTCACGGCTGAGGATGGGAGAAATCCTCAGCCGTGCGATGCCAGAAGATGTAAGGCGGCTCGGCCAGGACGACAGGATTAGGGAGCAGGTCACCTCCTAAACGCATCCCTAACCTGACCCTGACTCCTAGCTACATGAGCCGACCTTGATGGTAGGAGGGCTCATGCACCGGAACCTTAAAGTCCCTGCTAGCCCTCAAGATGGCCCTAACCTAGGAGCAGGGTAAGACGGCCTGTTCCTTCTGGATGCGGAGGAACAGGGGTCTCACTGGCCAAGCTGCAAGGAATGGGGGAACTCATACAACATACAGATATGACAGGGAAACTAAACAAGTTCCACACGTACCTGTCACAGCCACGCTGACTGGAACCCATGCATGCACTACTCATGTCCACAGAACACAAAGGGACATAGCACACAACACACAGGTTACCAGGACATCCATAGTTGCACTAAACAGGAAACAAAGGGAAACATCAACTGAACATCATGCAAACATAACTTATACATCACAGATAAACCTATGACCACAAGGGTGGCCCCCACTGGCAGGTGATATACACAGGAGGCTGCTCCAGCTACACATGGCTGAAGCAACCCACTGAGACATGCCAAACACTGAGGCTTTATAGGCCAAGAGGCCACACCCAACAGTCAGACACACCCCGTGACTCACACACACTGAAAGGGAGTTAACCATTCCAGGACCAGGGAAGGGAAACATAAAAAGGGAAGTGTCCAAACTAAGATCACACTGTGGCTGTTGCCGCAGGCAACGACATGGGTGGCTACCATGTCCTGGGAGTCAGCCCGCAGGCCGGGACACTGCCACCACATGTACACATCCAACCAAACGTTGCCACGGGCAGCCACAATGAAGGGAAGAGTCCTAGTGCACACACAACACAAAACACAGTGCACAACAGACAAACAAACACAACACCCAACATGAAGGTTGTTAGGTGCAACCACATGCAATGCAGCAAGCTGCCCAGCACCGCTCAGGCTGCTCTGCTGAAACTAACACCATACAACTAGTTGCCCGCGGCAACCACAGGTGAGGCCACAAACCAGCGGCCCTCAGCTGTGATTGAAGACCAAAACCAAACCGCAGACAACCGCATGCGGTTGAGGAGTCACGACCATAGCCGTGGCCGTGACACTCCCACCCCTCAAAGCCCCCCCACCAAAAAAAGGAAACTGGTGAGAGACTCGCACAAGGGGATAGGAGAAGGGAACGTCCACTCTCAGGACATGGTTCCCAGGAAGTCGCTGTCAGCTGCATCCTCTCCCAGCACACAACACAGCCAGTCCGACGAGGCCTGCAGCCCGCACCAGCGACAAGGGAATGGAGCCACAGAGAGTGGACGAGGGGACTCTCCACTCACGTCCCCACTCCAGTCGCTGCCAGCAGACACTCCAAACCAGCACGCAGCCGGACCACTTACGGAGTGCTGCCAGCAAACGACCAGAGATGGGAACATGGAGAGGGATCCCCAACACGGACACGGAAGGTAAGGTGGCGGGGAATAAGCCACCAACCGTGCCGTTAACGGAGATCCCCCCGGGACGCTCTCCCTCCGGAGAATGCGCATGCAGGCCACAAGAAGATGGCACTGCATGCTGCACCCTCTTTCGAAGGTATGCAAACCGCATACCAAACACCACGTGTAATAAAAATATCAGGGGACACCAAACTAACACGGTGAGGAAGTGGCGGGGAAAAGCCACTCACCGTGCCGTCAGCGACGAAACCCCCACAACGCTCTCCCTCCAAAGAGCGCGCATGCACCCCATCAGCCTATGGCGATGCATGCTTTACCCTCTTTCGAGGGAAATGCATACTCCCATCCCTCAAAGCCCCTCCCAACAACAAAAGGGGAAGGTTGGTGAGGCATAAAAAACAATGGGAGGGGGGGAGGGAATGAAAAACAAGGAGACACCAGCACGGACACGGTGAGAAAAGAATGGCGGGGAATGCCACTCACCGCACCATAACCGGTGATACCCCTATAACGCTCTCCCTCCGGAGAAAGCGCATGCACCCCTTCCGCAGATGGCGGTACATGCTGCCCCCTCTTTCGAGGGGAACGCCAAATGAGGAGCCTTTGTGGTCATACTGTCACGGCTGAGGATGGGAGAAATCCTCAGCCGTGCGATGCCAGAAGATGTAAGGCGGCTCGGCCAGGACGACAGGATTAGGGAGCAGGTCACCTCCTAAACGCATCCCTAACCTGACCCTGACTCCTAGCTACATGAGCCGACCTTGATGGTAGGAGGGCTCATGCACCGGAACCTTAAAGTCCCTGCTAGCCCTCAAGATGGCCCTAACCTAGGAGCAGGGTAAGACGGCCTGTTCCTTCTGGACGCGGAGGAACAGGGGTCTCACTGGCCAAGCTGCAAGGAATGGGGGAACTCATACAACATACAGATATGACAGGGTAACTAAACAAGTTCCACACGTACCTGTCACAGCCACGCTGACTGGAACCCATGCATGCACTACTCATGTCCACAGACCACAAAGGGACATAGCACACATAACACACAGGTTACCAGGACATCCATAGTTGCACTAAACAGGAAACAAAGGGAAACATCAACTGAACATCATGCAAACATAACTTATACATCACAGATAAACCTATGACCACAAGGGTGGCCCCCACTGGCAGGTGATATACACAGGAGGCTGCTCCAGCTACACATGGCTGAAGCAACCCACTGAGACATGCCAAACACTGAGGCTTTATAGGCCAAGAGGCCACACCCAACAGTCAGACACACCCCGTGAATCACACACACTGAAAGGGAGTTAACCCTTCCAGGACCAGGGAAGGGAAACATAAAAAGGGAAGTGTCCAAACTAAGATCACACTGTGGCTGTTGCCGCAGGCAACGACATGGGTGGCTACCATGTCCTGGGAGTCAGCCCGCAGGCCGGGACACTGCCACCACATGTACACATCCAACCAAACGTTGCCACGGGCAGCCACAGTGAAGGGAAGAGTCCTAGTGCACACACAACACAAAACACAGTGCACAACAGACAAACAAACACAACACCCAACATGAAGGTTGTTAGGTGCAACCGCATGCAATGCAGCAAGCTGCCCAGCACCGCTCAGGCTGCTCTGCTGAAACTAACACCATACAACTAATTGCCCGCGGCAACCACAGGTGAGGCCACAAACCAGCGGCCCTCAGCTGTGATTGAAGACCAAAACCAAACCGCAGACAACCGCATGCGGTTGAGGAGTCACGACCATAGCCGTGGCCGTGACATCAAGGCGGCTCTCAGGGAAATCCAAAAAAGTGCCAAACAGGCTCCCTCCGGCAGGCAGCCAGTATCCAGCGAGTTGTTCAGGGACTTGTCTGCCACCCTGGACGGCAACCCTTTTGGGCCCCTCACCAGCACGGTAATTCAAGCGGCCATGTTCCTAAGCTTCTATGGCTTCCTCCGGACAGGAGAGTTCACTGGCAGCTCGCTGGGCCATGGCTGTCTCCACAAAGAACAGCTGTCTTGGCACAATAATCATTTCATACTCAGCCTCCCGCTGACCAAGACAAGCCAGACGGGGCCACCCACGGAAATAAAATATTTCCCCGCCCAGAACAACTGGTGCCCAGTCCAGATCCTCAACAAGTTATTGTCCCTGTTACGAACAGCACCTCCTGACAGTCCTCTCCTGCCGTTCAAAAACAAGCCACTCTCTTCAACCCAATTTATATCCCATATCCGCTCCCTGGCGGCCGGTCTCGGGTACGACCCCAAAGTCATTTCAGGCCATTCATTCCGCATCGGGGCAGCATCTGCAGCGTCAAGGCACAGGGTCCCCGCTCACGTCATCCGGTCCATGGGGCGCTGGAGATCGTCTTGCTTCAGCAGGTACATCCCCGATCCACACAGGGAAATCTCTCAGGCTTTCCAGTTATTGGCATTATAGATTATGCATGGTGGAAGGAATTCGAATAAACTGATTTAGTCAACAGTGTCCTTGACTTTTTGCCCTCTCCAGGCCTACCCACGCCCGTGGCTCCAGGCACAACCCAGCCATATAGTTCAGGTTCGGCATGCCTTACCCACGACCAAGACGCGTTCAGCCCTGCCCATAAGTATTAAGGCTGAGGTCAGCCTGTATTTGTGGGCAGGGCGTCGGCACCCTATATATATATCTGCCTCCCCTGTTCTCCAGTGGTGTGACTCACTTACCCCTCCCTCCCATCCCCTTTTCTCACATACTCCAACAGGGTATGCCCTCTCCAGGCCTACCCACGCCAGTGGCTCCAGGCACAACCCAGCCATATAGTTCAGGTTTGGCATGCCTTACCTGCTTACAAATCTGCACCACGTGCGTGGAAGAACCCCGGACATTTAATGATTAATGATTGGGCTAGAGATGAGAGGTTTTTCTGCCCCTTGATGAGAAGGCTATTTTTAGCCTAGGTTTTGAAAGGAGATTTTCCTGCTTTTGTCAAGGTCACTGGGCAGAAGTTGGATTCTGCCCAGTGATCCCCCTTTAATTGGTCAGACTTTATGACCTATTGTGTCCCAGGGATCTGGGTAAGGTTACCTGGACCCTGGTAACAAAGATCTAGTTGGTGGAGGTGGATGGGGTGCGGGCTATAAGTGTTTGAGCTCCGTGGGCCGGTTCACCTTTTTGCCGCACCTGCCCGTGGAGCCGGACCCTTTTTGCCGCATCTCCTGTGAATAAAATCCTGACCGTTACCTGATATGGAAGCCTTTTTAGCTGAATATTCTTCACGTGCCTCCGAAGTGGGTGCCCCATCACTGTCTTCTACGGCTGCGGGCCGTCTGCCCCTCCTGAGTTGGAGTTTTTTGGTACCCTGGCCACGCCATCCCTGGATCCAGCAGACAACGTTGGTGGTGTTGCGATGGGAGCCCCAGCTGCGGTGGATCGCGAGTAGAAGATGGAGGAGTTCACGGAGGATGTGGCGTCAGGATCCCGCCGGAGGAGCCGGAGACAGAGAAGACAGAAGAGGAGGTTCCCATCTCCGGCTGCGCATTCGCGGCCTCGGCTGCAGGACGGTGCGAGAAGCCTCGTCTTCAGTGATGCTGTCTGGTTCCGGGACCGAGCAGGCTTTTAACTCCCCCCCCGCAGATCCTGGGCATGGGGTTGCGGGGCACAGAGGGGCCTGCAGGATCCATCAATGAAGGGCAGCGTGGAGGCGGAGGAGCAGGAGTCTCAGCTGGATCCCAAGAAGACGTCATCCAGACATCGGATGCAATTCCTCAACCTGGACCGGGTCCACAGTCTGGTGAGTGGTCTGCTGTCCAGCTTGCCCCTGTGATGTCCTGTCAAAAGTTTTGTCGTCTCTTGAAACTTCGATCTCTCGGTCGTAACTCCCCCCCCCCCCCGTCAGACTGCTGCCCCTGAGCCTGTGTGTTCTAATGTTGCTTCTGCTTGGCTGGCAGCTGGGGGGGCTGGGGAAGGTGAGGCTGACAGTGTAGTGTGGCTCTTTTATCTCTCCTCCCGGCTTCCAAGGATTTTGTGTCTAAATTGGAACGCAAGGAGGAAAGATCAGAGGAGGACAGGCGCCGTCCTATTCCTCGCTCTTTTAATAATTGGTTGCAAGCATTTTCGCTAGTGTTTTAGGGGAAAAATATCCTGAGAAATGCTCGGGATTGTTCCAGCATGTAGATATAGTTTTGGAGGCTTACAAAAGCTTTGGTGGCTTAGGTTGTTTCCAATATGATGAGAACTTCCTGCAGAAACTGGCGGTTTATCCGCAATTGCAGTCGGGCACGAAGGATGTGGACTTGTGGCTCAATCTTCTGGTCCCGCAGAAGCCGCCAGCTGTCAGCCAGAAGTTATCTACGGCTGGAGTTTTTATGAAGAGGGGCCTTTGCTTTGCTTATAATAAGTCGCAGTGCAAATTGCCTGCCAGTTGTAAGTACAAGCATGAATGTGGGTTTTGTGTAGCAAATCGCCCAATGTCCAGATGCTTTAAGAAAGCCAATTTGCTGTCGCAACCGATGGCAAAGGAATTTCTTTTCAAAAGCATGGAAGACAGTAAATTTATTGAAAATGCTTCCTTGGCTAAGCAGGTTCCCAAACCGGCAGATGGCTGACTTGTTAACGGCGGGTTTTTCAGAAGGATTTGTGTTGCCTCCATTTGCAGGTCAATGTTGTGCAATGGTAAAAAATTTGCCGTCGGTGCAGCAGTTTCCGGATGTGGTTGCAGCTAAACTGCAGAAGGAAATTTCCGCCGGCAGGATTGCTGGTCCTTTTGAGGTGCCGCCCTTTGAAACTTTCCGTTTGTCTCCTCTTGGGGTGGCGCCAAAAAAGGAGCTAAATTCATCATCTATTTTATCCTTTGGGACAATCTTTAAATGATGAAATTGATTCTTCCTTATCTAGAGTTTGTTATGCTACTTTTGATTCAGCAATCTCTATAGTTCAGGAGTTTGGGAAGGGAGCCTTAACAGCGAAAGCTGATATTCAGTCTGCGTTTCAGCTGCTTCCCATCCATCCGGCTGCTTTTAACTCTTTGGGTTTTCATTTTAAGGGCCTTTTTTATTTTGACGGATGCCTTCCTATGGGATGTTCTATTTCTTGTTTTTATTTTGAGGCTTTTTCCACGTTTATTGAATGGGTTGTTTCAGTACGTGCTCTGAGAGGAGGAATTGTTCATTATTTGGACGATTTTCTGTTTGTTCGGCTGGCGGATTCTCAGGTTTGTTCTCAAATGTTGTCATTGTTTGTTTCAGTGTGTGCAGAATTTGGTGTTCCTCTTGCTTCTGAGAAAACGGTTTTGCCTGGTAGTTGTATTAAATATTTGGTTATAGTTATTGATTCTAGTGTGAGGGAATTTAGGTTACCGGTAGAGAAAGTGTTGATAGCGGCCTTTTTAATCAATGTTTTTTTTCTCAGCATAGCGTTATAGTTAAGGAAGTTCAGTCGTTGCTGGGTTTATTAGCATTTTTTTGTAGAGAGATGCCTATGGGGTGAAGTTTTTGTAGGCAATTAGCTTTAAGGGTTGCGGAATCCTCAATTGCATGTTGCTTTGAATAGGGATTTGAAGGATGATTTGCTGGTGTGGCTCAGTTTTCTGCAAGAATTTAATGGTAGAGCTTTGTGGCAAGAATATTTTGTGGATGCTGCACAGTTAAATCTGACCACAGATGCTGCAGGCAGTACTGGTTTCAATGTTTTCTGGGATGGGCATTGGTGTGCTGAGGCATGGCACGAGTCATGGGTTTCGAATTTGGTATTGTCAAACTTGGTTCTGTTAGAACTTTTTCCTGTGGTAGTGGCATTGGCGCTTTGGGGTCAGTTTTTTAAGAATTAACACATCCGCTTGCATACTGACAACAAGGGAGTTATGTTTGCAGTAAATCGTCTCTCCTCCAAGAGTCCAGTGGTCGTCAAGCTTTTAAAGCATTTAGTTTTGCTTTGTTTAAAATTGAATGTTTGGATTAAAGCGCTACATATTCCGTGTGTGAGTAATGAGAATGCTGATGCCTTATCACGTTTTCAGATGGATCACTTTCACAGTTTGGCTCTGTCGGCTGATGCTTGCGGGATTCCTTGTCCAGAAAATCTGTGGGGTCTGATTTGGTCGTAGCCTTGGAAATATTGAGTCGGTCAGTTGCAGCTTCAACATGGAAAGGCTATGTGTCGGCGTGGTTACACTGGGATAAATTTACTACTGGTTTGTCGGTAGCACCATTGATGGTGAATGAATCTCTGGCACTGGCTTTTTGCTTGCAGTTGTTCGAGGAGAAGCTGGTTCACAGTTCGGAATGCAGAATTTTGGCTGGTGTGTCTTTCTTCCTTAAGTTATTTGGATCCCAATCTTTTTCAGAGTTTTTCTTGATTAAGCAGCTACTGAAGGGCTATAAATCTATGGGATACTTATCTGACGGGCGGTGTCCTATCGCTCCAGAATTTCTGGTTAAGTTGTGTGGAGTTACCGCTTCAGTTTGTTTTTTGCAGTTTGAAGCGTCGTTATTCTGTACAGCATTCATCATATTATTTTTTGGGGCTTTGCGGATTAGCGAATTATTGCCACGTTCTCGTTTGGGAAGGACAGGTTTAGCTTTGCATCATGTTTCGGTTCAGAGTTCGTTAATTTTCATTGAGAGATCCAAAACCGATCAGGCTGAAAGAGGCTGTTATTTGAAGGTTGGGGCTATTTTATTTCAGATAAGAGTATCTGCCCGGTTAATGCTGTTTTGCAATATTTAGCTATTCGTCCTCGGGGAAATAGTGTGTTTTTTTTTTGCATCAGGATTTGTCTCCTTTGTCGCAATTTCAATTTCGAGCAGTTGTATCTAAATGCTTAGTTAAATTGGTTTTAAGTGCACAGTTTTTCTCTTCTCATTTGTTTCGGATCAGGCCTACGACCACTGCTGCCCAGGCAGAGTTGCACGAGTATGTTATTAGACGTATTGGTAGGTGGTCTTCTAATAGGTATCAGCTTTACGTGATGCCTCATTTGTTAATTAACTATCTTTTTTTTAGCCTTTACAGGTCTTTCATTGGGCTAATAGGAGGGCTGCAGAGCGCTGCTATGGATTGAACCTGTCCTTATCCAGATGTCATCAGGATCTGCTGGGCTGGAGTTCGAGAGCTTCGCTGGTCAGGTTTGATAGATCTAAGGCCCCTTTCACACGGGCGAGTATTCTGCGCGGATGCGATGCGTGAGGTGAACGCATTGCACCCGCACTGAATCCCAACCCATTCATTTCTATGGGGCTGTGCACATGAGCAGTGATTTTCACGCATCACTTGTGCGTTGCGTGAAAATCGCAGCATGCTCTATATTCTGCGTTTTTCACGCAACGCAGGCCCCATAGAAGTGAATGGGGTTGCGTGAAAATCGCAAGCATCCGCAAGCAAGTGCGGATGCGGTGCGATTTTCACGCACGGTTGCTAGGAGACGATCGGGATGGAGACCCGATCATTATTATTTTCCCTTATAACTTGGTTATAAGGGAAAATAATAGCATTCTGAATACAGAATGCATAGTAAAATAGCGCTGGAGGGGTTAAAAAAATATAAAAAATAGTTTAACTCACCTTAATCCACTTGATCGCGCAGCCGGCATCTCCTTCTGTCTTCATCTTAGCTGTGTGCAGGTAAAAGATCATGTGACGGACCATGTGATGACCGGAGTGACGTCACCACAGGTCCTGTTCCTGCACACAGCTAAGATGAAGACAGAAGAGATGCCGGCTGCGCGATCAAGTGTATAAAGGTGAGTTAAATTTTTTTTTATTTTTTTTTAACCCCTCCAGCGCTATTTTACTATGTATTCTGTATTCAGAATGCTATTATTTTCCCTTATAACCATGTTATAAGGGAAAATAATACAATCTACAGAACACCGATCCCAAGCCCGAACTTCTGTGAAGAAGTTCGGGTTTGGGTACCAAACATGCGCGATTTTTCTCACAAAATTTCCCTGTAGGGTCTATGGCCAATCCGCTCCTGCAAAGCGTGAAATCCAGGGCAAATCAGAATTAAAATCCACAAGTCACACATGCAGATTTTGGTGAAAATTTGGTGTGGAAACGCTGCAAAAACTAACGAAAATCGGCATTACACTGCCGTGTGCTTGTAGCCTTAGGCTAGGGCTACACGACGACTATTTGTCACAGTAAAGCCTCATTCACACATCAATGTTCCACATACGTGTGCTGTACGTGTTCTCCAAGGACAGCACACGTCCCTATTCATTTTGTGTGTATTCACTCTGTGTTTTTAGCACGGATGCATGCTCTATTTTGTCCGTGTTCGAAGATGCATCACGCCCATTAAAGCCTATGAGTCTGTGAAAGCCACGGATGCCATCCCTGTTTCACGGATCAATAGGGAGAGATTCTTTGAAAATAATTTTTCAGCTGTGCAGGGTCAGTAAAACACGGATACATGCACACGGACAGCAAAAAACGGACACACAGAGCCAACATGGATCCTTCACGGACAGCTTCACGGATGCATCACTGACCACCTTCTCATAGATTTGAGAACGGACACGGACGTGTGAATGAGGCTTAATGTTACACATTTTTGTAATGATTATCAATGGTTATGCACTGCGACACGACAGTTGCACAAAAATCCACATAAGTTGTGTTTTTGTGTTGTGTCGCAGTGCATGACCATTGACTATCATTATAAAGAATCACGGATACAGAAATTTACAAGGGGAAGATGACGGGGCGCAAAGGCGACCAGAGCGTGAGACAATTCTGGGGGGGGGGGGGGGGTTGGCTATTTTCTTTTTACAGGTCTGTCTAAAGCAACATCATAGCAATCTCTGTGATTGCTAAGCAATGTGTGGAAATAAGGGTGCGTTCACACGTCGGATACGCAGAACGCACACCTGACATGTATATTACCGCAAGATCCAAGCGGTAACCGCAGGAGGACCGGCCTCATTCCAAGCTGGATAACCCACGCCTTACTATTGCACCAGCCTTTCCACGTGTAATGCGCTACGCACTACGTTATCCGTTTTTTTGTGGAATTTTTCTGTTGCATGTGGTCTGGATTACAGGAAAGCCGTTCACATGCATGGGGATTCCAGCAAATCATCCGCATCAAATCAGAGGTGTGTGAACTCGGCCTATGCTCTAATTATCTGTTGACTGGTAAAGTCTTTTACACCTGACTACGGACTCTCCATGTGAACAGTCGCCGAATTACTCATTTACACCTCACACAAGCGCATGAAGGTCTGCAGCTGCGCAGTGATGGCGGCTCAGCATCACTTGTTATGCGGCTCAGCAGGGGTTAAAAGCTGCCTCCAGGGTAACTGAGAAGCGAGGACCCCCCGGGGCAGGCATCAGGCGGCGGTCAGCGGCGTCCCTAGTAATAAGCCTGGCGTCTGCCGTAATTAGCGAGTCCCAGGCCCCGCCCACAAGCCGCACTGGAGGGGCGGAGACCGAGGCTGCACTCCCCGCCCCTCCTCTCGCGCTCTACGGAGGCTGCGCAGTGCGCAGTGCGCACTGACTATGTATTTGGAGTCGGTTTTATCTTCATTGATTTTTTTTTTTTCTTGCGGGATAAATGAACCGTAGTGAACGCCATGGTCCCCATATATAGCGTGTAACATACAGAAATAAAGTCTATGCTTTACAAAGGGAGAGAGAATTTACCTAAATTAGCCAAATGGTGCAAGCTTCTGCAAACTATCATTCCTAGTCACACTGGGGCGCATTTACTAAGGGACTAGGCATAAAATAGTCGCAAGTCCCCGTTTTTAACCAAACACGATACAAAATATTGTTGCGCGCCCAGTATTACGCCGTGTCTGTCCGTTGGGTGGGATGGAGGCGAAGTGTGGGTGCGTGGGACTCCAGCCCCGGCAAATTTACTTACATTTACACCTGGAAACAGGCGCAAGTGTTAGCGAAAAACTAACAGCAGGCACAAGGAGTGCCACAGATGCTCCATATTTATGACAAGGCGCATGCCCCGTCATAAATTAGACGAATCTTACGGCAGTGCAGGGCGGAAACTAAGACCGGTGTAAAAATGTGCCCCCCTGAGGGAGATTTATCCAAGCTGGTTTAGTTGCCCATAGCAACCAATCACATTCCACCTTTTATTTTCCAAAGGAGCTCTGAGAAATGAAAGGTGGAATCTGATTGGTTGCTAGGGGTAACTAAGCCAGTTATCCTTTACAATAGTTTTGATAAATCTCCCCTGGTACTGAGGGAGATATATTAATACCATAGTAGCCAACTGTCCTGAATTTGCCGGGACTGTCCCTAATTTTCAGAGACAGTAAATATGTGTGGTCCCGGGATGAAAAAATGAGTGTTTCTGGGCGGGTCTGGGGCGTTCCCAGGGGTGGGGCTTATATGCCCCGATTTTACCAACTCAAATGTAAGGGTCCATTCACACGTCTGTGGTGTATTGCGGATCCGCAACACACCCGGCCGGCACCCCCTATAGAACTGCCTATTCTTGTCGGCAATTGCGGACAAGAATAGGACATGTTCTATTTTTTTGCGGAGCCGCGTCCCGGTAGTTCGGGGCCGCGCTCCAGAAATGCGGATGCGGAGAGCACATAGTGTGCTCTCCGCATCCCATTCTGCTCCATTGAGAATAAATGGGTCCACACCCGTTCCCGATATTGCGGAACGGATGCAGACACATTTGCGGACGTCTTAATGGAGCCTAAATGTGCACCAATGACCCTACACACACAGTCACAGGTTTTGAAAACAGGGTCTCAGTGTAGAAATTGGTCACTGTCCAGGTGGGGGCGCTGTATCTCGGCATTAGGTTGGCACATTGGGGCAGAACTCCTCCAGCGGCATCTAATCGTCACATCTATTTTGCAGGTTCATGGAGGTGTTACCTCCATGAATTCTGGGACCATTGGCCACCACTGGTGGGTGCGGTTTCGGCCAGATCTAGAAGCAGCATCGTGGCCGTCTTATGGAAACCCAGCGTTAAGTGGTCTTTAACGGGGGGAGATTTTTTATCATGTAGAAGGGGATACAATAAAAGTTGGTAAAAATGGTGCAAATTGCACCTAACAATGGCATTCATGAGGGTGTTCTTACACGTGCCGCATGCACTGCACCATGTTTACCGCTAGTTGGTGGGCTTGCCACTTCAAACACAGGTGCCGTTCAGGTGTGGCTTGGCAATTAGCGGTAACCGTGGTACAGTACATGCAGCTCATCCTCAGGGTACGACCACATGGCGAGGTCTTGTAGCAACTGCAGCCACACTGCGGTCAAGTTCTGCGCGGCCATACGAGCAGCAGCAGGTTCTAATTAAACTAATTAGGACTGCACTGTGTAGTCGGTCTGAACCGACGTCCACAATGACAGATGCCCTTATAAGTCACTGGGATGTGTCAAGTTTTAACATATGCGAATGAGGTTCTAGGAGCAATGGAGGCGTTGCCATTACACCTAGAGGCTCCGCTCTTTCTACAACTGCCGCGCCCTCTGCACTTTGATTGCCTGGGTCAGGCAGTGAAAACATCAAAGGCAACGCCCCCGTTGCTCCTAGAGGCTCATTTGCATATATTAAAACTTAATTTTTCTCAGCAATGCTGACACATGTGAACAGTGGCGTAGGGATCGCCATAGCAACCATAGCAGTGGCTATGGGGCCCTACGCCACTGGGGGCCCGTCCGGGCCGCCTTCTGTTGATTTTTTTTATTTATTTTTTATTTACACACACACTACACACAGGCAGCCAGGCCCGAGCCGCGGACTGCCCGCCCACTACACTAGACTAGTGTAGTGGGCGGTCCGCGGCTCGGGCCTGGCTGGGGAGGAGTCAGGACTGGAGCAGGGAGCACGCAGGGCCGGGCCGACACAGTGGCTGGGGAGGCTCCAGCCAGGCCACTGAGTAACTCAGAAGATCCGATGGTATATTCTAACCCCCAGGCGTTCCCATGGTGACGGGGACGCTTGCCTGGGGGTTAGAATATACCATCGGATCTGAGTTTTCACGAGCTCAGTGAGATCGTAAAAACTCAAATCCGATGGTATATTCTAACCCCCAGGCGTTCCCATGGTGACAGGGACGCTTGCCTGGGGGTTAGAATATACAAGGGCCACTCCGCTCACAGCAGTATATTTATAAACTAATCAGTAACTAACTACTTTAACTTTAATCATTGACATTGCTGATCTCTTTACTGGGATATCTTACTCTGTCTTAGCTCCGGTAACATCAGGCAGTGCGGGAGGGCGGCGCTCACTCACTGACGTCACGCGCCTGCGCCGCCTAGTGGGAGGAGCAGGCGCGTGACGTCAGTGAGTGAGCGCCGCCCTCCCGCACTGCCTGCTGTTACTGGAGCTAAGACAGAGTAAGATATCCCAGTAAAGAGATCAGCAATGTCAATGATTAAAGTTAAAGATACTGATTAGTCTTTAAATGTACTCCTGTAAGCGTCGGGGAGGGGGATCTGTGGATGTTACTGTTTAGGGGAGGGGGATCTGTGGATGGCACTATTTAGGGGAGGGGGATCTGTGGATGGCACAGGGGGGGGGGGGGGCAGCTGCCAAGTGCACATGTAACAGGTCAGACAGTTCCATAGGGAAAAATCTGCTGACAGATGCCCTTTAATAGACTTTCTGTTGAGGCCATCTTCTCTTCCTTCTTCGGCAGGGAGGAGAGATTCGCTCAATGAGAGCTTAACTCAAAACCTTTGATGCAGTGTCAGTTTCTCTTTAAATATACACTGTGGTCACTGTATTAGGGCTCATGCAATTTGCAGTCCCCAATGCACGAGGAACGTCCGTTTGGCTGCCGCAGACAGATCCAGACCCATTCAACTTGAATGGGTCCGTGATCTGTCCGCAGCGCAAAAAAGTAGTGCATGCACAACTTTTTTGCAGTGCGGAGGCACGTACAGTAAACCCACAGAGGCACGCCGTAGTGCTTCCGATCCGCGCCTCCGTACCGAATCTCCCGGATTGCGGACCCATTGAAGTGAATGGGTCTGCCATCCATGATGCGGGATGCACACGGCTGGTGCCCGTGTATTGCGGACCCGCCGTATGCGGCCCGAAATACGGCCACGGCCGGGCAACGGCCGCGTGCATGAGCCCTTAGGGCTCATTCACACGACTGTGATTTTGTTCCGCATCTGAGCCGCATTTTTTGTGGCTCGGGTGCGGACCCATTCACTCTGTGTGCTGTCCACATCCATTGCTCCGTTCCGTGGCTCCGCAAAAATGATAAGTCATGTCCTATTCTTGTCCATTTTGCGGACAAAAATATGCATTTCTATAATGGGCCGCCTGTTCCGTTCCCCAAATTGCGGAAGGCACACGGGCGACATCCGTGTTTTGCGGATCCGCAATTTGTGGACCTCAAAACACGGCACGGTCTTGGGAACAAGCCCTTAGGTGCATCCTAAGGCCTCTTTCACACAAGCGAGTTTTCCGTCCGGATGCGATATATGTAGTGAACGCACTAAATCCTGATCCATTAGGCCTTGTTCACATTTCCATGTCAGTATCACATCCGTGAAAAAAGCGTACATGTTTCATCCGTGAAGCTGTCTGTGAAGGATTCGTGGTTGGCCCGTGTGTCCATTTTTATCATCCGTGTGTCATCTGTAATTCACGGAAGTTGAAAATTTTTTTCCAAAGACTCTCCTTTTAGTCTTGAAAGTGAAAAACGGATGCAACACGGACACAACATCTGTGTTGTGTCAGTGATTTTCACAGACCCATAGAATTGCGCTTGGTCCGCACCATGGATCAAAGTAGTGTATGTCCCCATGAGTTTTTTACTGACCCGTCAGTAAAAAAATACTGAAATGCGAACAGACACATTTAAATCAATGGGTACGTGTGCTGTCCGCAGAAAATGCGAACAGCACAGGTCAGTGAAAACTGGAAATGTCAGGAACATATCGGAGCCCCTTATTCACCACGTCACGGTGTCTCAGAACGCATGAGGTCCTACCACTCAACTGCCCGTGGTGTGTGAACAGGGTCTGAACAATGCTAGAAATTAACTCACAGCCAGGCTCTCACATGCCTCCATAGTGATATCACCAATGCTTCCAGAAAGCAGTTAACACTCTGTACTTACCGCTTCCTGGTCCTCGGCTGTTGGCTGTGCAGGGCTGCGCACGGCTGCGCACAGCGTGAGATGCATTGTGACGTCACGCTGTGCGCGCCAGTTCAGAGAGCCGACATTAGGAGGAAGAAAATAACGGGGGCTAATGAGAGGCATAATGAGGCTAATGAGAGGAATAATGGGGGCTAATTAGAGGCATAATGGGGGCTAATGAGAGGCATAATGGGGGCTAATGAGGCATAAGGGCTGATAAGGGGGGCTAATAAGAGGCATGGGGGCTTATATGGGGGTGATGAGAGGCATAATGGAGGCTAATGAGAGGTATGGGGGCTGATATGGGGGTGATGAGAGGCATAAGGGGGCTAATGAGAGGCATGGGGGCTGATATGGGGGTGATGAGAGGCATAATGAGGGCTAATGAGAGGCATGGGGGCTGATATGGGGGTGATGAGAGGCATAATGGGGGCTAATGAGAGGCATGGGGGCTGATATGGGGTGATGAGAAGCATAATGGGGGCTAATGAGAGACATAACAGTGTCATCCACAGATCCCCTATAACAGTGTCACCCACAGATCCCCCATAACAGTGTCATCCACAGATGCCCCCATAACAGTGTGTCATACACATATGCCCCATAACAGTGTCATCCACAGATCCCCCATAACAGTGTTATCCACAGATGCCCCCATAACAGTGTGTAATCCACAGATCCCCATAACAGTGTCATCCACAGATCCCCCATAACAGTGTCATCCACAGATCCCCCATAACAGTGTCATCCACTGATCCCCCATAACAGTGTCATCCACAGATTCCCCCATAACAGTGTCATCCACAGATCCCCCATAACAGTGTGTCATCCACAGATGCCCCCATAACAGTGTGTCATCCACAGATCCCCCATAACAGTGTGTCATCCACAGATCCCCCATAACAGTGTGTCATCCACAGATCCCCCATAACAGTGCGCCTGCCCACTGAGATACAAAAAGGAGGGGAAAAAATCAGCGGAAGCAAGCAGAGGACGGCACAGCAGACGACTGAATAGCTTCTTATGTAAGTAAATTGTTTTATTATGAATGTATCCCTGCATACCGCAATACTCTCGTATTTTGTAATCTTATTTATATATACTCATTTCTTTTTTTCTGTAGTATGATTAAGTGGTGAAAATTATTAGTGCCCCCCCATTTTTGACTGTGGTATCTTATGTGCCCCCCCTATATATTGTTCCTAGAGTCGCCACTGCCCGGCCGTGTCACAGCGCAGTGCCAGAGCAGAACCCAGCATTTTCTCCCCGAACGGGTTCCGGGCGGCAGCCAGGTAGAGTAAGTAAGTTTTAAAAATGATTTCTTCTCTCTTCATGAGGCTGCAGCTTTTTATTTCACTCCAGGCATTATTAATTTACTTTCAGGGTCAGGAGGCTCAGCTGTATCATCTAACTTAAAGGGTCAAATGTCTACTGCTTACTACTGATTGATAGTTAGTTTAGATTCAAATACAGATTTACAGATATACATACATACATACACACACACGCGCGTGGCGTTTGTGTTTGTGCTTTAGGGTGCACACGCTAATGCAATAGGCTGCGTACGCCTATGTAGGCATCAATAACCAAACACTGCCATGAAGACCATGGAACTCTCCAAACAAGTAAGGGACAATGTTGTCAGGGTTAGGTTATAAAAAATATCTAAATCTTTGATGATCCCCAGGAGCACCATCAAATCTATCATAACCAAATGGAGAGAACATGGCACAACACCAAACCTGCCAAGAGACAGTCACCACCAATACTCACGGTAAGGAGGGCATTAATCAGAGAGGCAGCACAGAGACCTAAGGTAACCCTGGAGGAGCTGCAGAGTTCCACAGCAGAGACTGGAGTATCTGTACATAGGACGACAATAGGGGTACTTTCACACTAGCGTTATTCTTTCCCGGTATTGAGTTCCGTCCTAGGAGCTCAATACCGGAAAAAAACTGATCAGCTTTATCCTAATGCATTCTGAATGGAGAGCAATCCGTTCAGTATGCCTTACGGTATTTGGCCGGAGAAAATACCGCAGCATGCTGCGGTATTTTCTCCGTCCAAAATTCCGGAACACTTGCCAGAATGCCGGATCCGACATTATTTTCCATTGAAATGCATTAATGCCGGATCCGGTTTTCCGGTCTGCGCATGCGCAGACCTTTAAAAATGCAAAAAGTAAATAAATACAGGATCAGTTTTTCCGGATGACACCGGAGAGACGGATCCAGTGTTTCAATGCATTTGTTAGACGGATCCGCATCCAAATCCGTCTATAAATGCAATCTGTTTGCACACGGATTTCCGGATCCAGCAGGCAGTTCCGGCGATAGAACTGCCTGCCGGATCTTCACAACGCAAGTGTGAAAGTACTCTAAGGCCCCTTTAACACGAGCGAGTTTTCCGCGCGGGTGCAATGCGTGACGTAAACGCATAGCACCCGCACTGAATCCTGATCCATTCATTTCAATGGGTCTGTGTACATGAACGTTGTTTTTCACACATCAGTTCTGCGTTGAGTACAAATCGCAGCATGTTCTATATTCTGCGTTTTTCACGCAGCCCTGGACCCATAGAAGTGAATGGGGCTGCGTGAAAAACGCATTGCATCCGCAAGCAAGTGCGGGTGCGATGCGTTTTTCACTGATGGTTGCTAAGAGATGTTGTTTGTAAACCTTCAGTTTTTTATCACATGCGTGAAAAACGCATCAAAAAGCATTGCACCCGTGCAGAAAAAACTGAACATCTGAACGCAATCGCAGACAAAACTGACTGAACCTGCTTGCAAAATGGTGCGAGTTTCACTGAACGCATTCTGAACGCATCCGGACCTAATCCGTCACGCTCGTGTGAAAGAGGCCTAAGGCTGGGTTCACCCGGGGGTCACGTTTTGGCTCAGGATGCGTCCCGGGTGCATTGCGGCAAACCCACACGAGTAGGTACGCAATTGCAGTCAGTTTGCGATTGCGTTCCGTTGTTCAGTTTTTATCGCGCTGGTGCAATGCGTTTTGCACGCGCGTGATAAAAAACTGAATGTGGTACCCAGACCCGAACTTCTTCACTGAAGTTCAGGTTTGGGTTCGGTGTTGTGTAGCTGTAATTATTTTCCCTTATAACATGGTTATAAGGGAAAATAATAACATTCTTTAATACAAAATGCTTAGTACAAGGTCAATTGAGGGTTAAAAAATAAAAAACAAATTAACTCACCTCCTCCAATTGATCGCGTAGCTGCCGGTCTCCTGTTCTTTCTTCAGCACCTGTCAAAGGACCTGTGGTGATGTCACTGAGCTCATCACATGGTCCAATCACATGGTCCATCAACACGGCGATGAACCATGTGATTGGACCATGTGATGTGACATCACTACAGGTCCTTTAGCAGGCATAGTAACATAGTACATAACATAAGGCCGAAAAAAGACATTTGTCCATCCAGTTCGGCCTGTTATCCTGCAAGTTGATCCAGAGGAAGGCAAAAAAAAATTCCGGAACCATGTTATAAGGGAAAATAATAAAGATCGGGTCTCCATCCCGATCGTCTCCTAGCAACCGTGCGTGAAAATCGCACCGCATCCGCACTTGCTTGCGGATGCTTGCGATTTCCACGCAGCCCCATTCACTTCTATGGGGACTGCGTTGCGTGGAAAACGCACAAAGAGGAGCATACTGCGATTTTCACGCAACGCACAAGTGATGCGTGAAAATTACCGCTCATGTGCACAGCCCCATAGAAATGAATCGGTCCGGATTCAGTGCGGGTGCAATGCGTTCAACTCACGCATCGCATCCGCGCGGAAATCTTGCCCGTGTGAAAAGGGCCTAAGGCATGTGCTCCATAGAGTTGGGCTTTATGGCAGAGTGGCCAGAAGAAAGCCATTACTTTCAGCTAAAAACAAAAAGGCACGTTGTGAGTTTGTGAACAGGCATGTGGGAGACTCCCAAAATGTATGGAGGAAGGTGCTCCGGTCTGATGAGACTAAAATTGAACTTTTTCGGCCATCAAAGAAAATGCTATGTCTGGCGCAAACCCAACACATCACATCACCCAAAAGAACACCATCCCCACAGTGAAACATGGTGGTGGCAGCATCATGCTGTGGGGATGTTTTTCAGCAGCCGGGACTGGGAAACTGGTCAGAGTTGAGGCAAAGATGGATGGTGCTAAATACAGGGATATTCTTGAGCAAAACCTGTACCACTCTGTGTGTTATTTGAGGCTAGGACGGAGGTTCACCTTCCAGCAGGACAATGACCCAAACACACTGCTGAAGCAACACTTGAGTGGTTAAAGGGGAAACATGTAAATGTGTTGGAATGGCCGAGTCAAAGCCCAGATCTCAATCCAATAGAAAATCTGTGGTCAGACTTAGGCCCCTTTCACACGGGCGAGTATTCCGCGCGGATGAGATGCGCGAGTTGAACGCATTGCACCCGTACTGAATACCGACCCATTCATTTCTATGGGGCTGTTCACATGAGCGGTGATTTTCACGCATCACTTGTGCGTTGCGTGAAAATCGAAGCAAGCTCTATATTCTTTTTCACGCAACGCAGGCCCCATAGAAGTGAATGGGGTTGCGTGAAAATCGCAAGCATCGGCAAGCAAGTGCGGATGCGGTGCGATTTTCACGCACGGTTGCTAGGAGACGATCGGGATGGAGACCCGATCATTATTATTTTCCCTTATAACATGGTTATAAGGGAAAATAATAGCATTCTGAATACAGAATACATAGTAAACTAGCGCTGGAGGGGTTAAAAAAATAATAATAATTTAACTCACCGAGTCCACTTGATCGCGTAGCCGGCATCTCTTCTGTCTTCATCTGATCTTTGTGCAGCAATAGGACCTGTGGTGACGTCACTTCGGTCATCACATGATCCATCACATGATTTTTTACCATGGTGATGGATCATGTGATGACCGGAGTGACGTCACCACAGGTCCTGTTGCTGCACAGAGATCAGATGAAGCCAGAAGGAGATGCCGGCTGCGCGAGCAAGTGGACTAAGGTGAGTTAAATTGTTATTATTATTTTTTTAACCCCTCCAGCCCTATTTTACTATCCATTCTGTATTCAGAATGCTATTATTTTCCCTTATAACCATGTTATAAGGGAAAATAATTCAATCTACAGAACACCGATCCCAAGCCAGAACTTCTGTGAAGAAGTTCGGGTTTGGGTACCAAACATGCACGATTTTTCTCACGCGGGTGCAAAACGCATTACAATGTTTTGAAAAATCGTGGGTGTTCCCGTAACGCACCCGCACATTTTCCCGCAACGGCCGTCTGAAAGAGGCCTTAAAGATTGCTGTTCACAAGCGCAAACCATCCAACTTAAAGGAGCTGGAGCAGTTTTGCAAGGAGGAATGGGCAAAATCCCAGTGTTAAGATGTGGCAAGCTCATAGAGACTTAGGCTACATGCACACGACAGTTGTTTTTCTCTGCGTCCGTTCCGTTTTGTTTTTTTTGCTGATCGGATAGTTACCCATGCATTTCTATAGAGCCGTTAAAATTGCGGTGTAGTCAACTATTTATTTTCCGCGTCCGCTGTCCATGTTTCCCGTCCGCAAAAAAAGTATTGCATGTCCTACTCTTGTCCGCAAAAAACGTTTTGCGAACCCATTGAAGTAAAAAAAATGCGGATGACCAACGGAAGCCATCCGTATGTCATCCGCATCTGTTTTTTTTTTGCGGATGGTTGCTGGGAAACCTGTATATATTACATTTCAAGAATTACAGCCTTCAGTTTTTTTGGGCGGACCGCAAAAAAAAAAACTGAAGACACACGGAAACACAACCTACAAAATTTGCGGACAAACGGAACAGATGTGGATGTAAAAAAAACAGGAACACGGATCCGCTAAAACAACTGTCGTGTGCATGTAGCCTTATCCAAAGCGACTTGAAGCTGTGATCGCCGCAAAAGGTGGCTCTACAAAGTTTTGACTTTAGGGGGGTGAATAGTTCTGCACATTGACTTTTTCTGTTATTTTGTCCTATTTGTTGGTTGCTTCACAATAAAACAAACAAACAAACATCTTCAAAGTTGTGGACATGTTCTGTAAATTACATGATGCAAATCCTCAAACGATCTATGTTAATTCCAGGTTGTGAGGCACCAAAACATGAAAAAAAGGCAAGGGGGGGTGAATACTTTTGCAAGGCACTGTAGATTGTTATTCAATTTTTCTTAACGCGCTTTAAAAAACGCATCCAATCTGGATACAATCCGAAGGGAAAGAACGCACACACTGAACGCAATCGCAATTCCATGAACAGATCCTGACACAATCCTCATGGCTCATGTGAATGAGGCCTAAGGCTGTATTGTACTAAGTGGGCCGATGTCAGGGGTTACAGAACGCGCAGATCCCACCCGCCCAGTCCTTATGTTCTTGTAAAGTACAGTCACTCTTTTTAATTTCCCTTTCTTGAAGTTTCCATACTTCAAACACAGAACGGGTTTTGCTGATTGTATCTGCACTCTCTTCCCCAGATCACCATGTTTCCTTTGTTCACCTCACACAAGATAACGCTAATTACTGATTGTTGATATAGAAAAACCTTCAAGGTTAATCCTGGGCTCTTCCCACCCTGGCTGCAATAGTATGTCCTGAGGAGTGGGCCTTCTCATGAACCATCATGCTGTTACGGCACAGTGAAGGTGCGGGCTCGCTTGTGGGTGCCAGACTGTGTTATAAATAGGGATGAGCGAATCGACTTTGAATAAAACATCCGAAGTCGATTTGCATAAAGCTTCGTTCTAATAGCAGGAGCTCCGTACAGTATTAGAATGTATAGGCTTCGATGAGCCGAAATTATTGCTTAACTTCATAAATTAATTTTTGCTGTAAAAAAAAACATTTCCCGAACTCGGGTTCGGTTCCAAGCAATAACTTCGGCTCATCGGAGCCAATACATTCTAATACTGTACGGAGCTCCTGCTCCGTACAGTATTAGGACAAAGTTTTATGCGATTCGACTTTGGATGTTTCATCCGAAGTCTATTCGCTCATCCCTAGTTATAAAGCCAACATCCCATTCATTTGGCCAGGAATGGACCTAACTCGTAGCCCATCCATTTAATCCCTTAGGCTACATGCACACGATACCGAGGTACCGCCAGTACCGAAGCCGACTTCGGATTCCTATTTTAAAATTGTTTTCAAATCCGTAGATAGGAATACCGAAGTCATTTAACGGAATCTCGCGCACAAAGTTTTCAAAGTGGTGTAAAGTAGAACTGGCTTAGTTGCCCATAGCAACCAATCAGATTCCATCTCTTATTTTCCAAAGGAGCTGTCCAAAATGAAAGGAGGAATCTGATTGGTTGGTATGGGCAACTAAGCCAGTTCTACTTTCCACCAGTTGGATAAATAACCCCCTATGTGTATTCTGGCCATTTCTTCTGCTGAGTGCGATAATTCCGACCACCAGGAGGTTGTATCCTTTGACAAGATCTTTCCTTGAACGTGTACGTATAGATGCCCATGTCTATACTGGAAAGAACGGGAAGAACAATCGGGAAAGAAATGCCATCCATACAAAAAATGGAAAAACAGGAAATCAGCCGGATCAAGGGATCGTGTAATATCTATGACAGTTTGCAGTTTCTGTCACTCACAGAATCGGACCCTGCAGTGGAATTTCCTAGAATCCCTATTGTTTCCTTTTTAATTCATTTTCATGACATGTTATGGCGATTTGAAATTTCTGCTGTTCAACAGCTTTACAGGGAATACTAATATGTCCCTGGTCACATCCAGTTTGGGGGGGGGGGGGGTTACTCTCTTAATAATAGGTTATTGATTTTCATTTATAAAGAAAAAAAATGCTATGTTTTTAAATGTCATCAACAAGTATTACAAAAAATATAAGCCTATAAACTGCTCCAAGGTCTGGTCCTTTGATAGTTCAGGCTTGATGATTTCACAACATTTTTCAAAGAAAAGTCACATTTTTGTCGTTTTTGATTTGTGTTTTTTTTGTACAGCTAGATGGTTCATTAAGGTTCATAGTGAAATATATAAAGCACCAGAAAAGATGTGTTTTGATTTAAAGGGGGGTTTCGGTGACAGCAGCGTATTACGCTCAGTGGAGGTTTTTTGCTTTGGGTATGGCTTTGGGTATGGCAGTTTTTTCTACTGTATTTCCAATAGACTTCTCTATAGGACTTGAAAAAATCTATGAAAAATGCCTGGAATTTAGGGCTCATGTACACGGCTATAGACATTTTTGTGGTCCCCAAATTGCAGATCCGTAAAACACGGAAAGCGGCCGTGTGTGTTCCACATTTTGTGGAACAGAACGTCCTGTCCTCTATAGAACTGTCATAATACAGTAAAGAATAGGACTTGTTTGATTTTTTTGCAGAGGCCGCGGACCGGACATACATTGAAGTGAATGTAACCAACCCGCTAAAAATGTGGATAGGATGCGGACTAAAACAACGGTCGTGTGCATGAGCCCTCAAGTTGTTTTTACAAGCGTTCATTCCTGGTTCTTGCTTCCAAAACTGCATCAGGAAACCTGATCATGTGGCGTTACCCTTAGGCCACCATAATGGAAGCGGTCATTAGCATTCGGACTATGAGACGCACTGTCACATCCTATAGTCCGGAAAATAAGATGCCAAAAAAAAAAAACAGGATTAAAATATGGCAGGTGCTAAAACACACTATATGGCCAGTAACACCTGAAAACGCTACAAAAAACGCTGATCATGTCAAAAATATTGTCAAGTCAAAAAATGCGGCGCACGTGAAGGAGTACGTTTATTCTATATTCTTTACTAATTTTGATTCTTTACCATAAGACTAGGGCCACATGTGTCGTGCGACTTCTTGTCGCTGAAAAGTCGTGCATAATTTTTTAGAATGATAGTCAATGGTGCCACACTGCGACAAAAATCAACTTGGATGGATTTTTTGTGACTGTGTTGTCGCAGTCACAGCATGTCGCATGTTGCAGCGCGACACCATTGACCGTCATTACAAACAATGACACGTGACATTGGAGAATCATGAATGTCGCAGTGTAGTTGTTCCCTTTTTGTTGCGCGACACATGTCGTTGTGTAGTTGTTCCCTTTTTGTTGCGCGACACATTTCGCTGTGTAGTTGTTCCCTTTTTGTTGCGCGACACATTTCGCTGTGTAATTGTTCCCTTTTTGTTGTGCGACACATGTCGTTGTGTAGTTGTTTCCTTTTTGTTGCGCGACACATTTCGCTGTGTAGTTGTTCCCTTTTTGTTGCGCGACACATGTTGTTGTGTAATTGTTCCCTTTTTGTTGTGCGACACATGTCGTTGTGTAGTTGTTCCCTTTTTGTTGCACGACACATTTCGCTGTGTAATTGTTCCCTTTTTGTTGCGCGACACATTTCGCTGTGTAATTGTTCCCTTTTTGTTGCGCGACACATTTCGCTGTGTAGTTGTTCCCTTTTTGTTGCGCGACACATTTCGCTGTGTAATTGTTCCCTTTTTGTTGCGCGACATATGTCGTTGTTCCCTTTTTGTTGCGTGACACATGTCGCTGTGTAGTTGTTCCCTTTTTGCTGTGCGACACATGTCATTGTGTAGCCCTAGCCTAAGACTAGATGAAGATATTTTTTTTGCTGCAGACATTTTACTTTTTCCCAGTTTGTTGTGGCACGTACCGTATAGTGTGCAAGGCTTGTAGAAAGCTGAACCTGCCCTATGTAATTGTACTATTTGAAGTCAGATTTCCATTGTTCAGGCGCTGGTTAATAAACCAGTTCTCGTCTTCCCTCTCCAGCCCTGAATTTTGCCTCTGCAGCCACTAATGACGGCTTCTCGTGCCAACAGGGAGCATATCAAGCCTACTAATTATAAAGCAGCAAGCCTCTGCATTACAAGCCCAGACAAGGCCTGCATCGTGTCCCTGAGATACCATCCACTACAGTCAGTTACCCTGCATTGTTCCCTGTACACCAGCAGTGTGATCAGTACCCGCTCAGCCACCCATTCACTTGGGTATATATGTGATGGATTGTGCTGTGTTCAAAAATGAAAGCCAAATAAAATGACTTAAGTGAAGAGAATGCTGATCACAAAGTGCAAAAGTATATGGTGCGTACCACAGTGCCAGAAGAAAATATAGCATGCACATAGTCACGTGCAGGACTAAAAGAACTATAAAAACCTGCAAAAAAGGGGGCCAGAGGGTTTATATATAGCACGTATTACTGCGCCATTTACAAATCCAGGTGAAACTGTTGCAACGGTTTTGATCAATAAAATGTCAGAAGGAAAAGCTACATTATACATGTGTATGAAAACGCAAAAACTCCTCTAAATTAGAAATCTGCCGCCAAAAACGACCTGTTTTCAGCTACTAATCTGCTACAAATTTTTCGGGGAATGATTTTGCCCCTGGCGTCCCACACACGACTGTATCCGTTTTGCGGTCCCTAAATCACTGATCTGCAAAATACAGATTCGGTCTGTGTGCATTCCGATATTTTCACAGGGTCCACTTTTTTTTGCGGACCCATAGAAATGAATGGGTTTGTGTGGGATCCGCATAAAACGTGGATCGGACACGGACCAAAATTACGGTTGTGAACTCCGGCAGTCAGGTGGAGGAAGAGACCACTGGAGTTCACTGTATCCAGCATCCCCCATTCACCAGAATGGCATCTGGCGGGGATTCGGACGCTTTCCGGCATATATGCCAGCTTTCGGCCAGACAAAAAAAATGCTGCGTGTAGTATTTTTTTTATGTCTGGACGGCTTCGCCATATATACCGGATACAGTGACCGGAATAGAGTGACAAAGTTCACAACGCAGATGACTGTATGAATGAGTCTGCATCCGTTCCTCAATTTGAGTGCGGACCTATTCATTTTAATGGGGCCGCAAAAGATGCGGAAAGCACATCGTGAGCTGTCCGCATCTGTTGTTCAGTCCTCGCAAAAAATATAGAGCATGTACTATTCTCTTCTGCAATCGCGGACAAGAATAGGCGTTTTTATAATGGGCCACCTGTTCCTTTCTACAAATTGCATTCACTTCAATGGGTCCGCAAATCCGGAGATGCGGAATGGTGCGGAACGGAACCCTACGGAAGCACTACGGAGTGCTTTCGTGGGGTTTCGTCCCGTACTTCCGTTCCTCAAAAAGATAGAACATGTCCTATCTTTTTGCGGAACGGCCGGATTGCGGACCCATTCAAGTGAATGGGTCCGCGATCTGCTGCGGCTGCCCCACAGACTGTGCTCGTGTATTGCGGCCCGCACACGCCCGTGTGAAAGAGGCCTAAGAAGAAAATTTTGTTGAGATTTCTCTGCTTCCCCATTGACTTTTATGGAATCCACAATCGAATCGAACACGTTACTTCTCAGATATCAGCCACTAAAAAAAACTGCTCCACCATTTTTAAACTGTGTGCAGTGAAGTTTTTACATTAGGGATCATACACACGACCGTGTGTGTCCTGTGCGCGTAGTGCGGACTGCAAATAGCGGACCACAATGAACGGGCAACGTCTGCGTGCACGCTGTTTTCGGATGTGGACCCATTGACTACAATAGGTCCGCGATCCGCAAGAGATGGTCTGCACTGCAAAAAAACATGAAAATCCCACAAAAGCCCTTCATAGTACTTCCGTGGGCTTCTGATCCGTGCCTCCGCTACGTATCTTGAGGATTGCAGAGCCATTCAAGTCAATGGGTCCGCATCTGTGATACGGACCGCTGTTTGCAGGCCACAATACGAGAACATGAGCCCTTAAAGTCAATGGGAAAACTGTGGGTGAGTTTTGAATGTGGATTTGGCAGCAGAAAACACTTGTTTTCCGCTGCTGAATCAGTGGCAGATTAGCGGTAGACTTTAGGCCTCTCACACGAGTGATGCGGATTGTGTCAGAGTCTGTTCAGGGAAAACTGTTGGTTTTGCACACAAGTTCAATCAGTTTTTTCTGCAATTGCGTTCAGTGTGTGCGCGTTTTTTCCGTCCAGATTGTATCCGGATGGTATGCGTTTTTCATGCACTGAAGTATAACAATCGACATCTCCTCAACCATTGGTGAAAAACGCATTGTATCCGGATGCCTTCCAATTTTCATGGAAGCTCCATTCACTTCTATGGAGTCAGAACTTGGCTGCAAAAAGATCCTGACACAATCCGTATCGTCAAGTGTTAAGGGAGGGACGCCGCGCACGCACCATCATAAATGATGCGCATCTTCCGACAGCCACGCCGACGCAAAAGGGGAAAGAATGACAGGCGTAAAATGCAGGTCTTAGTAAATGACCCCCACTGACTGTGTGAACGCTGCCTTAGGGCTCATGCACGTAAACGTATTTTCCTTCCATTTCCGTTCAGTTTTTTATGACTCCGTCATCTGCGTGAAGAGCAGAAGAAGGGTCCAAACACTGCACGAGCTCCAGAGTCACAGGGGCCCATGCTGGAAAATACAGGCAAAGCAAAACTGCACTGTGTGAACCAGGCGAAAATGTGTGATCGCAGGGTCCAAAATTCTGATGATTCTGACCCTTTCCTACAATCCTAAATGACATTATTTACATTGCAACTGTAATATATATATATATATATATATATATTGCTCCTTGAGACGCACAGGAGGACGGGGCTCCCCTGACACACACATTGCACATCTCTCTGACAGCGCTGTCAGTGGTTGCCATGGAGACGTCGCGGCCTCCTGCTCCCATCGAGCACGCCGCTCTAAGTCGCCAGGACGACGAGACCACGTGATGCCGGCAGTGCGCCTTCTGATTGGTCAAAGCTCCTAGAAGCGGGTGGATTGAAAACACCGGTTTGTGTTTAGCGATGATCAGAGGCAGCAGGAGCTCCCCGGCCATGTACAGGCTGAGCCCAATCACCCGCAATATCCGGTTCTCCCGCACGGCTGCTGGCAATCATCACTGCTCATGATCCCCCAATAAATACCGGGCGAGCGGGCCGGGAAGGGAGAGCTCTGAGCGTGTGCTGAGTCCCCTGTGCAGTGAAGTAGCTGGAGGTAATGTATCAGCCTGTCTAGTGCCTGTTGGCTTATGGGTTATGTGGGGGGGTGAGACCTGAATCCGCACCTCTGCTTGATCTTCTATGGGGGGCAAGCTGACCCATTCATTCCTGTGGATCTGTGTGGCCCTTCTGCCCAATTCCAGACCCTGCTATTCTGATCTGTCCTTGAGCATAGCTCTTTCTATTGATCAGGCAGTGTTCACATGATGCAGGTGTCTCAGTCTACAGGACAGTTACCGGCTGTGTGGGTGCGTTAGTCACTGGGATGCAGGTGGCTGGTCACTGTTGTGGCTGTAAGCCCCTGGAGTGAGGAAATGGCAGAAGGATCTGTTCTACGGACTGAGGTGTGTATGAGGCTGTACTACAGGGAGATGTACAGTGGTCCCCAATAGCAACAGGCAGAGCGGCGGTTCTCCGCTAACGCCGTCATACATGAAGGCAGGTGTAGTGGATGTATAACCCCCGTTGGTGTGCAGAGAAATGCCCATCTGTACCCGGGTAGTTCACTGCTGCTGGCACCAGTGAGGTTGCTTTATTGGGTTTTGATCTAGACTTCATTGTAGTACCATAGGCAAGTGGTGCAGTATGTAGTATTTATCAGCATGGGTGATGGCAGGCTAGTGAATCTGGATGTTGGCTAAAATTACACAGCTGGATCTAGTTTGCCACCAGGGCCCAGACTTTCAATGTAGTGAAGTTGAAGGCACTTTCCTTAACACTATATGACTGCTGCCGGGTTTAATAGGAAAGCAACACCTGTAATGTTACAGCCTCTGTAGCAGGGCAATATAGGAAATGTACATGGGGGGGGGGGGGGGGGGAGAAACAGGGGCAAAATGAATGTGACTATGGGATGAACATGAGGGAGAACACTGGAGCGTGCTGCAATAAGAAAATGAATTGCCCTAAGGTGGGTGTATGTATATATAAACTATTATTTTTTTGTGGCAGAGGGGGCTATGAGACATCTTTGTATTAGGATGTTATCTGTCAGGTACAGGGCCTAGTATGAAGTAAACAGGAGTGCAGCGTGCTCTCCATTGACTTCTATGGGAGTACTGACTAGCTGAGCGTGTATCGGGGGGTCGGCTATGTGTGCTGTAATGTTTAGAGCATGTCCCCGGAATGGAGACAGAACGTAGGCAAACTGATGCATTCTGATCGGATCCTTTTCCACTCGGAATGCATTAGGGCAAAAAACGTAAACCAAAACGCCAGTGTGAGTCGCCTAACAGAAAGCACCTCATCAAACAGAATATAAGCAACAGATAAAACCAGTAGATAAGGGGGCAGTAGCTGGGCTGCTTAACCTTGCTTGGCTGTGCGGATGGCAGGACTCTAGAATGCACTCCTCAAAATTCAAATGGTGCTCTGCTGTCCCACATGGCTGGAAGGGATCTCCAGTAGACGGATGTTCACATAAGGATAAGATGAAGATTGTGCGGTCAGCTCAAGGATTTTCAAGACCCTCTGATCATAGAATAAATGTATTCCTTCATCCTGTGGACTTGTGATGCTTTTTGAGCTTTCCCTTAGCATCCATGTGATGTCCGATAGTAATCAGTTGGTACTTGTTTTTGTTCTCCAACCCTTTGTACTTGTGCCCTTTGCTAGGTGGGTCACCACTATTAATGCTGGAATACCCACAGGCAAACCTTCTAAACTGCTGTGCCACTTGTGTTTTTGCCTGGCACATGTGTAGGATGGTCAATGTTCTTGATATCCCTAAAATATTGCTCATTTTGGAACCTGATGATCGCACCATGCCCTGATGTCTCCTGTGTGCCACTCACTGGCAGGTGCTACATGTGCCGTGGTGACAGTTGGTTATGTGGACGTTGTAGGTTATCTGCCATTTCTGTTAATGATGGTTAGCTGCCAGATATAAGATTTCTCTGTGGAACGAAGTCTCACCATGACCAGAAGCAAGTGACCAAATTGTAGTTTCTAGTGTAACTAGAATCAACTTTATTCCCCACTTTTGTTTCCAAAATTCAGAGGTAGCTGAAAATGCTCAGCTCCATCAATGGTAGGAGCAAGTATGTTGTAAAGCCTCATGGGTGTGTAGCCACTAATGGAAAGATTTGGTGTGGTCTGCCTAGTTTGTGGCCCACAGAGCCAGCATCTGTCTTCTGGATGCATCATAAGAGTCCCATGTGTAGTCCTTTGATTGCATCTATGGCAGAGCTCACATACATGCAGAACCTGAGATGGCTTTGGTGCCAGCATCTGCAGTGCCCTGCTGGTTCATGAATTAAGAGTTGTGGTCAACTTCTAAAGTTGTCAGCATGTGTACAGAGACCCCAACTATGCTCAGTGCTACGACTAATGTGACTTTGTTGTGCACGGTGTGTTCAGAGGCTGTATATGGATGGGTAATGATTAACTGTCAATCCTTGGGGGTGGGCTGGGCTCCCCCCGGCTAGAAGTGAGTAATCTTGGAGTGAGGGTGTAAGCCAGACAGGTTGAAGTAGATTCTTCTCCAGGGAGACACCATTCCTGTGAGTGAGAAGCTGCTAGGAAAGAAGCTTTGCTTAGAGCTATCCTGTGGGAAAGGGTCATTGTATGGTCCTTATCCTTCTGTAGACATTAAAAGGTACTATGCTTGAGAGTAAAGTAAAGGCTTATTGTGCCCACCACACTGGCTATCTCTGGTCTAGGACTACACCATGCAGTTGAGCATTAGATGTTTAGAGAAATTGAACACTTTTGGTCAAGTGGAAAGATTGCTTGTCTGGCCTTCCAATTCTCGTTCTACATAGTAGCCACCCTGTGTACACCACCTCTGGTGTGGTCACCATCTATTCCAGGGGTCTCAAACTCGGCCAGATACATGGGTCACACATAGAGAATCAACTTGACAGGCTGCTTTTTTTTTTTTTAAGATCCATTAGATTCATGAACAGCAGTGAAGTACTTGCAGCCCACACAGATCCCTGCTCTTATGTGGATATTACACACCGATCTCATGTCCCTTCGCTTGCGCAGTCACTTGTACCTGGGAATGATGCTGTAAGCTCCCCCTAGTGGGATGAGGGGTCACTACTTTTAGTGGCTTTCTAATCTGTCTTCAGGAATTTCACATGGTTGGACATGGATTAGACCCCACTAGGTGTAAACTCAGCCTGTCAATTTATGGACCACACATCAGCCCTCTGCTCATATAAAAACCCACCCTCCATCCCCCTAAATGCTGTTCAGAGTAGACCAACTCCCTTCTCCTCCTCTGGTTGCTACCACCAGTATCGGCGCTGTATCCTGATAGAACCCCGCATCTTGTCATGGTGCCGATATGCACTGCCCTGAAGCTGGACACTGTCAGAACCTAGTCTGGTGCTGGCTGACGAGGACCAGTGTCGTACTCGCTACTCCCTGCACCTCCACAGTGGAAGCGCTCATTGGTTAACTGTGCTACAGAAGCTGCATGACGGTGCACTCATGGGCGGCTGCTGACTGCTTCAGGGGGCGCATGTTTGAGATCCCTGATCTACTTGTTAAGACTTGACTATAACCAAGCCATCCTGGTCATTGGTCTCCATGTCAATCCATTCTCCTGTCTTTCACCCTGCTCCTCATCAAACGTTAAGGGCATCCCTGTTGCCACCAGGCAGGAAACCCTTAAAGTGCAGGGTCTGCCCTGAAAGGAAGGGTTGTGCCCCTCCAAGCACTACATGCTTGGCCTGGGAGCATTGGAGCAGGGCTGGCCCCCATTAGAATTACAGCTGCCCTCACTGACTCTGCCACCGCTTCCTTCCCTGCAGGTGTACTGCCTTTAGCAATTAAAGCAAAACCTGGACAGCCCCTTAAGCTTCCCTCCTTGTTGCTGCTGATACACAATGGGCAATTGTATTTTGCAAATGGCTGGGGGAAATGTACAGATGTAGCAGAGCTTAAATGTGACTTTAAGTCACTTTCTTTACTTAACACGTTAAATCAAGGTGAACTATAACTTGTGTTAACCCTCTCTTACTTTCATCCTCTTCTAGTTGCTGTCTTATTTTGACTGGGAATGCGACACAGTAGTGCAACCACTATCCACTTTGTTGGAAATACCATTATGGGAAGCTACGATGGCAGCCAGAAAAGTCTTCCCTTACCAAAAGTGGAGACTTTGCTTCCGTCCAATCTGCTTCTGCCTCCACAGCAGGTGCAGAGAACGGTACTTGGAGTCATCACTGGTAACGATCAGCACAAGAGGTCGCTTAGCCTGGTAAGTCATCTACTGTAGATTGTAAGGCTTACCTTCTAACATGGTGGCTGTGGCCCAGATACCTGACTTGAATGTCAATATGTCTTAAACTAGTTACTCGGGTACCCAAAGATCCTGGTACTGTTTCTTCCCCCTTCTACTGCAATACCTCCTGCTCTTGTCTGTTGCAGCTTGACCCATGATGTACGGTTTGCTAATACTTACTCTTGACTGTTTCTAGGGGGCTGCACCAGCAAAGTCTGCATCAGGCATTGAAAATGTATTTCCTTTCACTGGCAAGATGTTCCCCACTAATACAGCTGTTGTGGCTCCCAAGCAATGCTTTACCATCTACGTGGATGAATCGGAGGACCAACAAGAGAACTGCTTGTTTCATGTAGAATTTCCACATCTGGAAGAATCCGAGGCCCATATTGTGAAGCAGAAATTCAGTTTACTCCTTGATGTCAGTGCAGGTTTGTAGCCCCATGTTTCTGTGGACGTGAGGAGTGTTAATGTTCTACACAACGTCCTGACTTGTCTCTTTTATAGCCTCTCCTATGAAGATCGACACCTCATTACAATGTCAACATCAAGAGGAAGTTTCTGAAACTGACCCAGATACTGCTGCTGTAGCAGAATACGTTGAGGAGATTCATCGTTATCTACGTGAAGCTGAAGTAAGATGACTGTGATTAGTCAGGAAGATGGATGTTTATAGGGTTCCCAACATCCTTGTATCTAGCTTTAAATTGACCCTCTGGTTCAGGAAAAAAAAAAATCACTAACTAGAAAACAACTTGTGTGGTGCCCTTGTATTTCTTGCTACAGAGCTGCCAATTCCTGAACTCTTCTGCGATCCATGATGGCAACACTGCTTCCCTGATGCATGCTGTCATTGGTAGCTAAAGACCCTTCCTACTGCCCTTGGTTTGGCCAGCACTGCCGAAGCTAATATTCTAATGAGCTAATGCTCACCTATTGAACAGAGATGGATAATTAGGGGTTTAGGTCTACCATATGAACACTCTGTTAATCTCAGAAGCATGGTAGCCATCATGAATGGAAGATGAACCTGGGAATTGGCAGATCTGCAGCTAAAATGAGGTCACCAGTTAAGGCTGCTCTTACACTGGTATCAGACCAGATCTGGCAGGCTGTTCCCCCTGCCGGACAAGCCTAATGCTTGCACATGTGTGCTGCTGGAAGCCTGTCCCCTTTCACTATAATCGGGATGGGCGGGAGACTTGTCCAGCCACCTCACAGCAAACATGCCAAATCTCCTGCCTGTCCCTATTATAGTCAATGGGGCTGGGCCAGACTTCCAGCAGCACCTGTGTGCAAATGTTAGTTTGGATCCGGCAGGGGGACAAGTGTGAAAGAAGCCTATTTTCCCAAGTTAATGTGATAGAGCCTGGGTTTCTAAAGAATTCTTGGCAAGGAGAGATCTGGCTATTTGACCCTTTACATTGCCTGAATATTGGCCACCAAAAAGACACTGCTGTATCTGAAGGGGGTGATGTTTTAAGTTGATCCATAGTAAATGTTAGGACTGTAGATTTCATCTGGACAAATGCAGAATGGTCAACATCTCGTCTGATCATGCTGGTGTAAGCCCTTTTCTCTGTGACAAATGCCTACAGAAATTTGCTTGGGGCTCCTACATGTGGGAAAACATTCGGTTAAGTCACTTGAATGTTTAACAAAGGGCATTGTTCACTTACAAGCATGGTAACATCCAAATATTTGCTGGCAGTGGTTGCCCAGTCAACATCAGTAGGGATTCTCCTCACCTTGCCCACATTTTTGGCATGTCTCAGTTTCCTGCAGTATAGTAACCCTACTGTACCCATAAATTCCATACCTTGTTTCTCAACAAACATGGCAGTTCCATGCAATGCTCAACCTCAACAGTGCTCCAAGAGCATCAACCAGCCCCAGAGATGTAAGTCACTTGTGATCAACATGCCCTTAGCATCAACAGCTCCCCATCCTCAGTCTGCAGCAAAATGCACTGTCTTCCACAGCAGGAACCGCTGCAACTTCCACCATTCATTTTGAATGGAGCTTAACCATGAATTCTGCTGCAGGTGTCTGTGCAGTAATCATGCCAAGAATGGACCTGTGCGGTCTGGGGAAAACTAGACCTCAGTTACTTGGCTGGCAGCAAGACCTCACTCTTCCAGCAACTAAAATTTCTTGAGGGGGGGGGGGGGTGAAAGGGGAACATGAGAGTCAAACAGGATAAAGTAACATGTCAACTATGACCTCAAGGAGGATTCACTTGCAGTGATGCATGTTTTACAAGACAACTGATTCTCCTACAGTTAAGTCTCTCAATGAACAAGGCATGTACTGCTAATATCTGCAGAATAAGTCCACTTTCACACTCACGTTTTGGCTTTCTGTTTGAGATCCGTTCAGGGCTCACAAGCAGTCCAAAATTGATCGGTTTGCTTTCTGAATGGAAAAGTATCTGCTCAGAATGCATCAGTTCAGTATCCATTCCGCTTTGTCAGTCTAACTGAGCCAGAAGGATCCGTCCTGGCACATAATGTAAGTCAATGGGGACTGATCTGTTTTCACTGGCACAATACAACACTGATCCTCCTGTTTGTGCAGATCCATGACTGATCGCCCAAAACACGAGCGTGAAAGTAGCCTAAGCTGCATTTTGCTAGACCTACAACTTGGACTGTTCTGCCACATTTATTCCTCAGAGGCCAAATGTTTGACAATCATGAGGCCTAACAACTTCAAAATGTCCTAAACATATATTAAATGCTGCTTAGCTTTGAAGTGGGTTGCTTCTCTGTTTAAACTAAAGCTTAATGTTTGTCTGCTCTACTAGGTTAAACATAGACCAAAGCCCTACTACATGAGGAAGCAACCTGACATCACTTCAGCCATGAGGACCATACTGGTGGATTGGCTTGCTGAGGTCCGAGAAGAGTACAAGCTTCGTAGTGAAACCCTGTTTCTTGCTGTAAACTACCTGGACAGGTTTCTGTCTTGTATGTCTGTACTCCGAGGGAAGCTGCAGCTTGTTGGCACAGCCGCTGTTCTCCTGGCTTCGTAAGTTCTCAATTCAAAATCCATCAGATTGGTCTGACTTGAGTGTTCTTGGTGTGACTAAATCTGTTGGGTAGTGCCTGTCGGTGTTAAAGTCGTTACTACTTGGTTCTTTAAAGGGAACCTGTTGCCATGAAAATGCAATGCAGCATGTAGAGTAGGGGAAACGGATCAATGTTAAGAAGGTGGTCAATCAGTGATTCAAAGCCCAGAATGAGCAGGAATTTAAATGCCTACAGGTAAGGCTGCAGTCACAGGACCATGTGATCGCTGTACCTGTTCTGTGACACTGGCATGTCCCACTCTGGTAGCATCTTGCAGACCCATTGAAGTCAACAGGTCTGCAATGCACACGGTCAGTGCCCATGGCTTGTGGTCTGCAGGATGGGCAAAGCCATCAGTTGTGTGAATGTGGCTTTATACTGGCTTTTCCCACTACTAATCTGCTCAGCTTCTGCTCTAACATGCTGGCTACAAGTGTACCAGTGTTTAACATATGCATAATGGCTGTGCTCCTTGTAAAATCATAACTGAAGGAGCAGATCTTTTTTGGGCTTCCCTAATGTCTTGGCCATATTCCCTGGTGAGACACCAAATGACTAACTCTACAGTGTTTTACTTTTTAAGGGATTTAGAAATTTGTAAATTACTAATTTCTCATTGTGAAAGTCCCATGATTGTCAATTTGTATGTGTTTAACATGACAGTATGCCTTTAAATGGAGGACTTGGCATCTATGCACTTATGGGTGAAGGACCTACCAATGTGGTACCCATTTTGCAATGCCATATACTGTAGCTCTATGAAGGTTATACCCCTTAAACTGGCCACTGCTTGTCGGTTTCTTCTACTAGACTCCCTAAATCTAATGGTCTTGTAAAAAAGTGTTATAAATGCCTGTACAATTGCCTCATGTTTCCTGTTAAGCTACTTCTACTACATAGTATCATACATGTGGATGACACTAAATGTCCTAAATTCTAGCAAATATGAAGAGGTCTATCCTCCTGATGTAGAGGAGTTTGTGTACATAACTGATGATACCTACACGAAGAAACAGCTTCTGCGCATGGAGCATCTGCTGCTTAAAGTGTTGGCCTTTGATCTGACCGTCCCTACAGTCAACCAGTTCCTCACGCAGTATATTCACAAGCATAATGCTGGCACCAAGACTGAACACCTTGCAATGGTAATATCTCAAATTGACTACATTTTACTATTTCCTAATGGGGATCTGTACATAGATGTTCTAACTTCTTGGGGGTGCTTGATGCTAGCACAAAGGGGCTTGTATTAATGTAAATCTACCATAAACCTTTGGATCTCAGAAATGCAGTTTATTTATTTTTTCCCAACTTCTCCAGTATATATCTGAGCTTTCACTTCTGGAGGAGCCTTTTTTGAAGTACCTTCCATCAATGACAGCGGCTGCAGCTCTTGCTCTTGCCAACTATACAATAAACAAAGTGTTCTGGGTAAGTGGCCTCACTATACCATGGCTGGTAATATCGGGCATTATTACTGGTCTATAGTTTGCCTTTGCAAACTGTTACTGCATATTAGTGCCTGCAATTTAATAGGTTAGAGGTTCCTGCTTGGTTGCCCACGAGAGGGTCTTCATGGACCATGCAGATATTTGTTGAATTTTATTAAAGGGGTTTGCCAGGATTGTTACCTGAAGCATGTGGTACCTGTTGGAAAATCTCATCTACTCCCTGCCTCTGTTCAGGGGCTGTAAGATTGTATTGTTGTGTGGAACAGTTGAGTTTCATCAGGAATCTCATGAGGCTGGGTAAAACTAAGATGCTATAGTCCTGGAAAAGGGCTTTATTTTGAGGCTACATGGCCAGTCCTAGCATTAATGTGAAACTTCTAATATGTAGTACTAAAGTAGTCAAATTGCTTCTCTGTAGTTAGAGTGTAACACTAGGAATTTGTGGTGGCCACACAGGCATGGTCATCTCAACAATAAAGTTGCAATAAAAGACAGCTGTCATCATCCCCCTGTACACATGGCTGTACCTCCAGCCCAAGGAAGCTTGCCAGAACCACATGGCTGCATGAATTGAATTACCATGAACTTGGTGGTTTTAATGTTTGTCTTGCATCATCTCAACAAACTTTCTCTCTACAGCCTGAAACACTCAAAGCATTTACTGGCTACAGCTTAAGTGACCTGGCACCATGTCTAGTTGACCTGCACAGAGCCTGCCTCAATGCACCCCACCAAGCACAACAAGCCATTAGGGAGAAATATAAGACTCCCAAGTAAGTGACAAGATGCAGAAGGGGGAGGTTGGCAGAATCGGTTTCCCATTGTCCATTACTTGGTTCTTTAGCTGTATATGCTGAGAGAATTTCATCCTAGTGTTTCCTTGACATGTTTAAGATGTAAAGTCTGTCGAAACACCTGTAAGTTACATGTCTTGTGTCTTTCTTGCAGGTACATGCAGGTCTCCCTCCTGACGCTCCCTGCTGCTCTTCCTCTGTGATAGAAGACCTGTCAGTGGCTTGCATAGCACTTACCTCAAGATCAACAGTGTTGGTCTGGTTTTTAGATGGACACTGCTGGCCAAGTGTCAGGCTTTTAACTTGTGACTTTTTATACAGTGACATTAAACTTTTAACATAAATTTTAACTTATTAATTTACCTACAGGACAGTTGTAGACATGGTAGATGTTTGGCCAGTATCTGAGCAGTTCTGTAAACCTGACTAAATGTGATGGGGGAGTGGGCAAGCTGCAATAGATGTCAACACTTATAAACTGCTCTGGCCAGACTCATCCATGGTGACAGTGAAGCTGGGTTGTCTCTTGGTGGCTCTTGCTTTATTAGACAGATTTTAGACCATGTGCATGACTTTAACTTTAATCTCATGACAATACTTGGGCTTTCATTGCCAATCAAGATGTCCTTGTTTTTAATAAACGTTATTCACTCCTGCAACTTTGTTTGTGCTCTTTTTTAACCCTGCCTTCATCCTGTAAGCTTCTATGTGACCACTGGCATGTGTCGTACTACATGGTTCCATACAGACTGCTCTTTAACATGACCTATCCACTAAACAGGCATGTTTCACTAGACTATTGTCACATAATGGAAATCTGTATTCACTTGCAGGGGTTTCTTTGGGATTTCAGAAAAGGGGTACATTTCTTAACTAAATATATTCCCAAATACCTTATGGCTTGTATTGTCCAGGGAGCAATCATAAAAAAATGGCTACTGTCTTTTCAATATGCCCTAATCCATAGCTGCCAAATCTGCAGGGACTGTCCCTGATTTTCAGGTCCACCCCCTGCTTAGTCAGTGGGGTGTTTCTTGACCGTGCTACATGTGGAAGCTCCTGAGCTCAAATTTGGGCCCCTTTTTCAGAATGGCAAGTGTCTTGCTGCAGTGAGACTCCCAGCATTGCCAGGGTCACATAGCATTATATATATTTGATGCTATGTAACCCTTACAGTTCTGGAATGTATTGAATGACAGAGCATTCTTATACATTACAGACCTCTAAGGTTACATGACATCAATATGCTATGCTACCCCCTGGAAGGTGCCTTGCTGAGAGTCTGCAAGACACATCTGAAAGGGGCCGCAATCAGACTTTTATGGCCAAAGAATCTACTTTATAATGAAGTGGTCCAGAAGCTAAAAGAATATGTATTGGAGTCAGCAGGGTATTGAACACATGCAGTACACCAGAACAGGGTGCTAGCAGACTGTTCTAATGTTATAAGGATACATTAGTTGGGGTTAATAATCCCATGCCTGTGTCCCTCTTTTGGAGGGATAGTGCCTCTTTACCCCTCTGTACATCTTTGCTACATTAAAAAAAAAACTTCTTCCACCGGGTACCGAAACGATTTCTATTTAATTTTTAAGGGGTATTCCAGCACATGGGTGTAATTCAAGCAGATGTATACCCACCTTGAGATTCTCTACTGCAGTTATGACAGTAGCAGGTCCCTGCACACCATTTCTTGCTACTGTCCTGACATGGCAAACAGGTGAATGCTGCTCCTCCAATCACTGGGTGCAGCCATGACCTGACTTAGTGATTTGATCATTTACGAGTAATGTCATTGGTAGGGAGTTTGCCATTCGTGACTACATCAACTGCAAGACCCGCGGGGTTATCTACCGGATTGTCTGCCAGTGCGGGAAAGAATACATAGGCAAGACAATCTGGGAATTCCGTAGGCGATGTGGCCAAATTCAAAGACACTCCTGTGGCAAAACACGTCCACAGCTCTCACAATGGCTGTGGACTTCTTTCATGGCCATTGACAAAGTAAAACCACCAAGGGGTGGTGATTGGGATAATTATATTACAAAGGGAGGCCAGATGGATATATGATCTCAAAACCATGGCCCCCTCAGGTCATAATGAGCAGTTACATTTTGGCTGTTTTTTTATAATGGGCAACCTTCCCATTTGACCCCTGTAGGTTCAATCACACTAGACACCCCAGTATACCAGGGGGAACAATAGGGCATACATTTTTCAACCCTAAATAGCTTAAGTACCCATTGAGGGAATCTTGCCTTTATCTCCTCTCCCCCTCCATTATTTAATGTCTGCCACTCTTCTGTTCATGTCCATAAATATTTTTGCTCTGGCATGAGCATTTATGCTGTCTACCCTTACCGCTTGCATTAAAAGCTTTCTAATTGTTTCTAAGAGCGTTGGCTATCACTCTGTTGGAGCAGGCACCTGACGTCAGAGCACTCACTGGCGTCACCCAGCTGCTAAGCAACAAGAGCATTGTTTTTCCCTATCTCTCGGCTGCCCCACCTGACCGGACGCTGCGTTCCATGTGTTAGCTGCGCCGGCTGGTGTGGTGGTTCAGTCACGTGACCGTACCACCTGACTTCGGGAGATACAGGGCGCGCTTTTTGCTGTTAAATACAGCGTCCATACGTTCATTTGGCGTGCAGCTGAAGACATCATTTCGGCTGCCCCAGAGGTGTCCCCCCAACAACTTGTGGGGTCCTCCACCTAATAGGACCATTGCTGTCCTGCTGCTTTGTACCCTTAAGATCCACTGATCTCGGGTATGTCCCTGTTTTGTCTTAGTTCTCAGCTTATGTGAACTTTTTTTTTTTTTATGTTTAGAGCCTCATGTTTATATTCTTCCTGTAGGATTGCCTTTTTGTATACGTTGGATTTTTCCCCTGATAGACCGCTTGAAACGTGACACGTCGAACTATCCTATAGGGCATAATAGGGATACCTCCCTATTCTAGGGTAAGGTATCCGGACAGGGCCGCCCCTTGCGGGGTAGGAACTCTGTATAGACAGGCAGGTGCACGTTAGCAATGCCCCATCCCCAATTGGGGATTACTAGGGACATTGGTTCCCTGCACTGTCTACATGTCCAAACGACTACATCCAGCAACCAGCACAGGTGTATTTCTTCCACCATGCTATCAGGGTTGCGTCGGAATGGTAAGATTGTTCCATACTTTTTAAGCCATATCTTCATTATCTGTACGTGGTGCTTTTTTCTCTTAAAAGGTATACTAGTAAAAGTTATATTTTAAGCGCCCTCATATCCATGATTGTTTTTCAAACTGCTAGTGGGAGCGCCTTTCATTACCACTACTCTACACATGGATCTTTTCCGATTAGCAGTAATTCCCTCTGACTTGCCAAAAAGTTGGTGGTATGATCCTGAGTCTGCGCATGTTGGGGTTTATGTGCTGGACTTAGATTTGCCTGTAGCGCAGTATGCTGGAAGGAATGAGTAGCTGCATGTAATCACTTGTCAGATCTAGACCTCCATCCCAGGGGATCCCTAAGGACTAGTTCATGCTTGAAATGAAACGAACAAGATGTGCTTTAACTGCAGACTGTCAGCTTTAATTTGAGGGTATTTACATCCAAATCAGGTGAACGGTGTAGGAATTACAACAGTTTGCATATGTGCCTCCCACTTGTTAAGGGAACAAAAGTAATGGGACAGAATAATAATCATAAATCAAACGTTCACTTTTTAATAATTGGTTGCAAATCCTTTGCAGTCAATTACAGCCTGAAGTCTGGAACGCATAGACATCACCAGACGCTGGGTTTCATCCCTGGTGATGCTCTGCCAGGCCTCTACTGCAACTGTCTTCAGTTCCTGCTTGTTCTTGGGGCATTTTCCCTTCAGTTTTGTCTTCAGAAAGTGAAATGCATGCTCAATCGGATTCAGGTCAGGTGATTGACTTGGCCATTGCATAACATTCCACTTCTTTCCCTTAAACTCTTTGGTTGCTTTTGCAGTATGCTTTGGGTCATTGTCCATCTGCACTGTGAAGCGCCGTCCAATGAGTTCTAAAGCATTTGGCTGAATATGAGCAGATAATATTGCCCGAAACACTTCAGAATTCATCCTGCTGCTTTTGTCAGCAGTCACATCATCAAATACAAGAGAACCAGTTCCATTGGCAGCCATACATGCCCATGCCATGACACTACCACCACCATGCTTCACTGATGAGGTGGTATGCTTAGGATCATGAGCAGTTCCTTTCCTTCTCCATACTCTTCTCCTCCCATCACTCTGGTACAAGTTGATCTTGGTCTCATCTGTCCATAGGATGTTGTTCCAGAACTGTGAAGGCTTTTTTTAGATGTCGTTTGGCAGACTCTAATCTGGTGTTCCTGTTTTTGAGGCTCACCAATGGTTTACATCTTGAGGTGAACCCTCTGTATTCACTCTGGTAAAGTCTTCTCTTGGTTGTTGACTTTGACACACATACACCTACCTCCTGGAGAGTGTCCTTGATCTGGCCAACTGTTAAGGGTGTTTTTTTCACCAGGGAAAGAATTCTTCGGTCATCCACCAGATTTTTTTTCTGTGGTCTTCCAGGTCTTTTGGTGTTTCTGAGCTCACCGATGCGTTTCTTCTTTTTAAGAATGTTCCAAACAGTTGTTTTGGCCACACCTAATGTTTTTGCTATCTCTCTGATGGGTTTGTTGTGTTTTTTTCAGCCTAATGATGTCTTGCTTCACTGATAATGACAGCTTTTTGGATCTCATCTTGAGAGTTGACAGCAACAGATTCCAAATGCAAATAGCACACGTGAAATGAACTCTGGACCTTTTATCTGTTCATCGTAATTGGGATAATGAGGTAATAACACACACCTGGCCATGGAACACCTTAGAAGCCAATTGCCCCATTACTTTTGGTTCCTTAACAAGTGGGAGGCACATATGCAAACTGTTATTCCTACACCGTTCACCTGATTTGGATGTAAATACCCACAAATTAAAGCTGACAGTCTGCAGTTAAAGCACATCTTGTTCGTTTCATTTCAAATCCATTGTGGTGGTGTATAGAACCAAAAATGTTAGAATTG
The DNA here is from genome assembly GCF_905171765.1 of Bufo bufo. Classification (NCBI taxonomy): domain Eukaryota; kingdom Metazoa; phylum Chordata; class Amphibia; order Anura; family Bufonidae; genus Bufo; species Bufo bufo. The sequence goes on from NC_053391.1 coordinate 622,728,348, forward strand.
TGTCGATGTCCCAATATTTATGGACCTGACTGTAGCTCTTCCAGGTAGATACTGCAACCAAACGACTCAGCAGATCGAGAGCTATGTCCAAATTAGCCTCCACGGGTGCTCTGGACAAAGACTCCCACAAACATCTGCCGACGGAACCAAGCTGTGAAAGCGGTGCATCTGTAAGCGGGATAAGGCATCAGCGACATCATAATTTAATTCCTGGAATATGCACTGCCTTAATCCAAATGTTCAATTTCAAGCAAATTAAAACTAGATGTCTTAAAAGCTTTACCACTAATGGGTTCTTAGAGGATAAACAATTGATCGCGAACATAATGCCCTTATTATCCGTGTGTTAGCGAATAAGTTTATTCTGAAAGAATCTACCCCATAAAACTAAAGCGACTACAACCGGAAAAAGTTCTAATAACACCATATTAGACAAAACTGCATTATTAACCCATGAGTCATGCCAGGCCTATGCGCACCAATGCCCATTCCAAAAAGCACCTGTCACGACGGACGGGATCTCGGATACACAGATAAACCAACAAACCAGTTTCTAGGCGAGAAGCAGGGGAAGGGTCACCACCTAGCAAATCCCTGACTTCTCTCCCTACACTGCTAAGCCCACATTCAGACCTTGATGGTAGGAATATTGTGTCCTCGTGCCTGGGCTAAAATACCCTAGAATCCCTGAGATGGTGAAAAGGGGAATAGGAGCAGCCTGCTCCCTCAGAACCTGGAGGGGACAGAAGACACACAAACAACCTAGACAGCAAACAACCAAAACAGCATGCTCCATTCATTTCTATGAGAGTTCTTAGAAGAGCAGATCAAGTATGCATACTGGGAGTTGTAGTTTCACAACAGCTGGGAGCCGGAGGTTGCCTACCCCTGCACTAGCCCATAGTAAAGTGTGCCTGTTGAGTACCCCAAGCCTCAAGAAAATCTAATTTTTTAATTTATTTTTTATTTTATATTTCCCTCTTTAACTATTTATGCCATATCCATAGGAGGTGGGGGTCCTTTGTCCTGTTACTCCAAGTGAAGTGGCTGTATCCCTATGTAGAGTGAATGAAGAGGTGGCTGAAGACCCCGTTCTCCTGTTAGATGATAGTCTCATCTCTTTGATGAGAAACCTCAAATTTTTCCTCTTGCTTCCAGGGATGGACTGGGAACATAAAGTGGCCCCATGTTGTGGCTCCAAATTGACAGAAGGCAGGCAACACAAGTAGTCAGGGCCAACAGAAATACTGTAGTGCAGCACTAAATACCGCAGAATCAAATACCACAGTGCAGCACAAAATACTGCTTCCCCCGCCGCAGTATTCAACTGTATCTCTATCCTAAAAATGGTGATATAGATGAAGTCAGGAGGGCACCTGCGGCCGCCGGCCAAGTGCATAAGTACCTGATACTCATAGTGTTAATTAACTCTGAGAGCATCAGTTCACCATGTACCCAGGAAATTTCCCTGTTTAGTCTATAGCCAGTCCACCCATGTTTTTGGTCCACCAGTGGAAAGTTGTAAGGGTTTTTATGGTAAGTGCAGGCTCATAGCGTATAAAGTGTAAATTTTGTGCATATAAATTTATTGTATTTAGCTGTATGTTAATTTGCATTTTTACTTGTGTTTACTGTATGTCTAATTACCTTAAAGATTTCACTTCATCTAATTTTCAGAAGATGCTGCTATGTGATGACACTACCTCCCTGGGTAGCGGTGTCAAACCTTCCATTAAATGATACTTCAACTGCTATGTAATTTTCTTTCGTTTTTCTCTATCTCTGTGACTCAAATGTAACATGAATAATTGAAACAAGATCTGAAAGAAGTTGAAGAACAGTCAGCTTTGAGGAATAATGTAACTGAGTAAGAGATTATCATGAAATGTCAATTACAGAATAAGAGGAGAGCCAAGGAATTGGCACACAGTCCAGTGTTGTGGGCATCACAGGGGTGTAAGATACTTGATGGTTGACTAGATGAGAGAAAAGTAAACTATGCATCCTCCAAATGTTGTCTTCAGGGCCTTTTAGAACAAACTTCTGTATCAGCCTCTGTTCTTTGGCATGTTAATTATATTTGGTGAGGTCACATACTGTATCCTGCATGTAGTGCTGATATAGACCTTACTTCCAATTATCAGTTTCATCCAGTTTTTTTTTGTTGTTGTTTTTTTAACTTTTGCAGCAAATGCACAGATCTGACAAATTTGGTTTTTGCATGGCATATTTTTGGGGGTCACACATTTTTGACATGTAGTATATTCAGGCATTTTTACCCCATAGAGAAGTGTATGAGAAAATGTCTAACACAAAAGAAAGACCACACCCAAAAAATACAAGAATTATTGGGAAATAGAGATAACATTTAAAAATTTCACTTTTTTGGCAGATTTTCCATTTGAAACAATTTTTTTCAGTTACAAAGCAAGGGTTAACAACAAAACTCAATATTTATGGCCCTGATTCTGTAGTTTACAGAAACACCCCATATGTGGGCGTAAACTGCTGTACGGGCACACGGCAGGGTGCAGAAGGAAAGGAATGCTATACGGTTTTTAGAAGGCAGATTTGCTGGACGGGTTTTTTGACACCATGTCCCATTTGAAGCCCCCCTGATGCACCCCTAGAGTAGAAACTCCAAAAAAGTTACCCCATTTTAGAAACTACACCCCCCAAGGTATGCAAAACAGATTTTACAAACTTTGTTAACCATTTAGGTGTTCCACAAGAATTAATGGAAAATAGAGATGAAATTTCAGAATTTCACTTTTTTTGCAGATTTTCCATTTTAATAAATTTTTTGCCACTAACAAAGCAAGGGTTAACAGCCAAACAAAACTCAATATTTATGGCCCTGATTCTGTAGTTTACAGAAACACCCCATATGTGGTCGTAAACTGCTGTACGGGCACACTCAGAAGGAAAGGAACGCCATATGGTTTTTGGAAAGCAGATTTCACTGGGATAATTTTAAGCTGCCATGTCACATTTGAAGACACCCTGATGCACCCCTTGAGTAGAAACTCCAAGAAAGTGACCCCATTTTGTAAACGACAAGATAAGGTGGCAGTTTTGTTGGTACTATTTTAGGGTACATATGATTTTTGGTTGCTCTATATTACACTTTTTGTGAGGCAAGGTAGCAAGAAATAGCTTTGGCACCGTTTTTAACATTCATCTGACAGGTAAGATCATATAGTATTTTTATAGAGCAGGTTGTTACGGACGCGACAATACCAAATATAACAACTTTTTTGTTGTTTGTTTGTTTTACATAACAAAGCCTTTTTGAAAAAAAAGATTTTTTTAGTGTCTCCACATTCTGAAAGCCGTATTTTTTTTTTTGGGCGACTGTCTTGTGTAGGGGCTAATTTTTTTCGGGATGAGATGACGGTTTGATTGGCACTATTTTGGAGTGCGTATGACTTTGGCTTTTTTTACACCATTTTTTTTTTTTTACGGTATTCACCTGAGGGGTTAGGTCATCTAATATTTTTATGCACAATGATTTTATTATTGAAACAAAAAAAAATCATGTATTAGTGTCTCTATATTCTGAGAGCCATAGTATTTTCAGTTTTTGGGCAATTATCTTAGGTAGGGTACTATTTTTGCGGGATGAGATGATGGTTTGATTGGCACTATTTTGGGGTGCGTATGACTTTTTTATCGCTTGCTATTACACTTTTTGTGATGTAAGGTGACAATAAATAGCTTTTTTTACACAGTTTTTATTTTTTATTTTTTTACTGTGTTCATCTGAGGGGTTAGGTCATGTGATATGTTTATAGAGCCGGTCTATACAGATGCGGCGATACCTAATATGTCTACTTTTCTTTTTTCCCTATTTTTAACAAAAATTTTTTTTTACTTCATTTGGGGAAAATGACGTGTTTTTTTTTTTTTTACTTAAAACTTTTTATTCTTGGGGGGTAAAAACTTAATTTTTTCAATTTTTTCAATTTTTTGTCCCACTTTGGGACTTCAACTTTTGGGGGTCTGATCCCCTTTACAATACATTCCAATACTTCTGTATTGGAATGCATTGGCTGTATAAGTAATACAGTGTGTATTACTCATACAGCTTCCTGCCTGTGAGATCCAGGGGGCTGGCTCTCACAGGCTCTCCACCGGAAGGCAGCCCCGATGCCTAAGGAAGGCATCGGGATGCCTTCCATGCCATCGGGTTCCCGTCACAGCAGCTTGGGACATGGCGCTGATCCCCGCCTGACATCGCATGTGATTTCAACGATGATTTCAACTATGCTGGGGCATGCAGCAGGGGTCCGGCTTTAAGTGACAGCCGGACCCCTGCCGCTGATCGGGCGGGTGCAGCTCCTGCACCCGTCCGATCCCCATGAAGTACATGTACGTCATGGGTCCTTTAGGGGTTAAATAAGCCAGCACCTCATCTGCAGACAGCTGTTTTGGGGTGATTGCCCCCTCATCAGTGCAAACACCTGCTGTTTGTTTTTTATTTTCTGTTTGTTCGGTTCACTGAGAAGGCCGCACATGCTGAGTTTCACCCTTCAAACGCCTCCTGAGTTGTGATAGGGAAAGAGCTGCAGCAGAAAAAACACTCCCCTTGAGCTGTCAGCCTGACATAAATTTAGTAGCGCAATAAATGGGGAGATTTCTGGATCCATGTGAGGTACAGGGCTGGTCCCAGCTTTGTTAGAAATAGATTGTCATGTGCTATAAGATGTCTGATTCTCAATTTTTACATTAGTCATGGAATAACCCCTTTAAGAGTAGTGTGAATATGAACTTTTATTCTGCCAGCTCCTTTTGGAAGTTCCCAGGAGGCGCAGCTTCACTGTAAAGTGCTCTCTGCATTGACATGCTACACAGCCCCTTCCCTCTGCCGAGTGACAAGTTTTGCATCAATCCAGGAGACGACTACAGCTGTCAGTCAGAGGAGGTGATGTGAGGCAGCTTGTTACGGGCTACACCTAAGGGCTCATGCGCATGACTGTATGACGTCCGTGTGGATTCCGTATTTTGCAGAACGGAACAGCTGGCCCCTAATAGAACAGTACTATCCTTGTCCATAATGCGGACAATAATAGGACATGTTTTATTCCTTTGCAGAATGGACATACGGAAACAGAATGCACATGGAGTAACTTCGTTTTTTTTTAAATGCAGACCCATTGAAATGAATGGTTCCGCATACGGTCCGCAAAAAAAAACACAAAATGGACACAGAAAGAAAAAACATTCGTGTGCATGAGCCCTAAGCTCTATGCAGGGATCAGGATTTTGCTGAAGGGGAACCACCAGGTGGCTACCCTTTGGAGTAGTCTCTGTATGATTGACAGCTGACCCACAGAGGACAAAGAGACAGATCAGGCAAAACCATAGTCATGGACAGGCTGAAGTCAAGGCAGGCAGAGTACAAGCAATCCGATAAACAGTCTGAGGACAGGACAAGAAGTGAAGGGTGAGTATAGAGGTCAGGCAAAGGTCAGGTCAGGCAACAGATGGTCAGTAGTTTAGCATGGTGAGAACTGCTGACTGATTCCCATGGTCAGAACTGCTGTCTGATTCCCTTTAAGACCAAAATATATAAAACATAGTTACCTCACTTTTGTCCCTTAGGCTGAGTTCACACGGGCGAGATTTCCGCGCGGGTGCAATGTGGGAGGTGAACGCATTGCACCCGCACTGAATCTGGACCTATTCATTTCTATGGGGCTGTGCACATGAGCTGTGATTTTCACGCATCACTTGTGCGTTGCGTGAAAATAGCAGCATGCTCTATATTGTGCGTTTTCCACGCAACGCAGGCCCCATAGAAGTTAATGGGGCTGCGTGAAAATCGCAAGCATCCGCAAGCAAGTGCGGATGTGGTGCGATTTTCACGCACCGTTGCTAGGAGACGATCGGGATGGAGACCCGATCATTATTATTTTCCCTTATAACATGGTTATAAGGGAAAATAATAGCATTCTGAATACAGAATGCATATTAAAATAGCGCTGGAGGGGTTAAAAAAATAATAATAATAATTTAACTCACCTTAATCCACTTGCTCGCGCAGCCCGGCATCTCTTCTGACTTCATCTTAGCTGTGTGCACGAAAAGGACCTGTGGTGACGTCACTCGGTCATCACATGATCCATCACCATGGTAAAAGATCATGGTGACGGACCATGTGATGACCGGAGTGACGTCACCACAGGTCCTTTTCGTGCACACAGCTAAGATGAAGTCAGAAGAGATGCCGGGCTGCGCGAGCAAGTGCATTAAGGTGAGTTAAATTATTTTAATTTTTTTTTTAACCCCTCCAGCGCTATTTTGATATGCATTCTGTATTCAGAATGCTATTATTTTCCCTTATAACCATGTTATAAGGGAAAATAATACAATCTACAGAACACCGATCCCAAGCCCGAGCTTCTGTGAAGAAATTCGGGTACCAAACATGCGCGATTTTTCTCACGCGAGTGCAAAACGCATTACAATGTTTTGCACTCGCGCTGAAAAATCACGCATGTTCCCGCAACGCACCCGCACCTTTTCCCGCAACGCCCGTGTGAACTCAGCCTTATGCAGTACAAAGAAGAAGTTGGGAGCAACTTTTGAAGAATAGTATGCCATTTGTACTGACACATGAGTATTTTTTATACTCTCTTTCTGGATAACTATTGCAGATGGGTGTTTTATCAGTCAAGTACAGCACATGTTTATCAGAGAGATGTTGTTCAGCCAACATCAAAGGGTAGGTTCACACAGTGAATTTTGGAGGATGTTTTGAGGCAGATTTTCATACAGTTTTTTCAAAGCCAGAAGTGGATCCAGCAGAGAGAAGTATAAATCCTTCCTTTAAATTTCCAATTCCTTTCAAATCCACCTCTGGCTTTGGTTGAAAAGTATGCTGGAAAATCTGTCTCAAAACCACCTCCAAAAAACTCTGTGTGAACCTACGCTAATAACGTGTATGTGCAAATTTAGGGCTTATGTGTGCTGCTGTATTATGGCTCTCTTTTTCACAGAGGCATAATAGACTCACAAAGACATACAAAGTGCTTCTTCTCTACCTCCATATGACTCCAAAGCAAAATCAATGCTTCTAAGGGAGAATCGGAAACCGCAGTACCCAGAGGAAACCCATACAAACACGGGGAGAACCTACAAACGTCATGCAGATGTTGTCCTTGATCAGATCTGAGGCATCAATCATAGTAACATGATTTGTAAGTCTGAAAAAAAGACATCTGTCCATCTGGTCCAGCCTGTTATCCTGCAAAGTTTGAATATGTCACTTTTAGGCTGGGTCTCCAGAGGGTGGCTGCAACTTTCCCCACCTGCTGAGGACAATGGGTGCACAAATTTACAGGTAAACACAAGTATTACCTTCAAATTCATAGGAGATGTTATGGCTTCCACATCGCCGCTGCCTCTTGGAGGCCCAACCTCAGGCTGTAAGATCAGTTATTGTGAACTAGTACCGGAAGTGGACCCTACACAGAATACTAAGATTGCAATAACCAAGAATATGTTGCAAAAATAATCTGACCCATGTAATGGAAACAGCATTATGTCACACAAAAGATGCAGTCTACTTTGCGTATCACACATTCCAGAGGAAATGTAAAAAATGTATGCCACTATAGCTTCTGGGTAGTTAGTTTTCCCAAAGCTCTGAATTAAAATCTGTTTAGTTGGATAACTGGAGAGGATGTATTACTGTAAAAGAAGGCAGATCTATTTTGAAGGACTTCAAGAAGCATTACCTGTAGCACGTGGTGGATTTTCTTGCAGAAAATTCCATGACTGAATGTCAGGTCCTTTCACCAGAATGGAGCTTGCAGAAATCCATGTGCTTGCTGACGCATTGAAATGAAAGGAAATGATTTTCGGTCACAGAATCATCTGCAACAAAATCCCTAGCATGTGAATGCACCCTTAAGAGCTGTAATGGCAGCCATAGAATGAAGGCACATTTGTCTCTTCAGGACTATGTAGTAGCTAATTGTACTGTGAGTGCTGACATATAACTATCCTCTTTGGTCAGGGATCTTTTAATGAGGATATGAAGACTGTACATGGAAATTCTTCCACTTCTTTTCCCCATAATCTGTGCTTGGAGCACTTTCTTTTCAATCACCAGCAGAAGCACACTGGAATAAGATCGGGGAAACAAGATCCTCTCTGAATACGTGCTGCTGCCTAGTGTCTCGTGGGGAAGAAAGGAAGGTTTGCAGGAAAAAAAGTGTATTTTTCTATTACTATTGGAACACCACCCACTTCAAAGCACCACCCTAGGGACTGGACCTCCAGTGCCTAATGGTAAATATGGCCATGGCACCAGTGCTAACCACTGAGCCACTGTGGTGCCCAAATTTGAAAGCTGTTTTATTTTTACTATGGATTTTTTTTTTGCCATGTATATAGAATAATCCTTTTAAATGTTAAACCACTGGTAGTCAGGCAGATAATACCCCCGCTAGAGCTGGTCCCCATTTCCACTGGATTGACGGTGGTGAGTCGATTGCCCTGAAATCACATGCATGTTGCAGCAGCAGTACCATCGGCAATGAAGATCTCTGAGCAGGGATGATTGCAGCATATGTGTGAGTTTTAAAGGCCAGGCATTAGAGCAGGGAGGATGCCTGGCCTTATCAATCTTACTGGGAGGGGGAGTGCCAGAGGTGAAGCGGTGCTCCGATAGGCTAGGTCAGCCCCTTGATGTTCTGAGATTTCTCTGCAGTAGTATGGATTGCAGTACAAAAGGCCATACCTGCTAACTAACCATGTGATTCTTTTTTCCTGTCCCACCTGGGACAGGTAGCTTTTTGCAAAGCTTTAAGCAGCAAGTTAAATTCTCATTTTTTTTTTATTTTAGGTTTATAGTTCACTGGTTTATAGGTAGTATTGATCTTCTTCCATGGTGTGGGTATGCTGTGGTTTAGTTCTTATAGTCTCTTTCTCTTGTTGATGTCCAGTTTAACTTCTGGTGAAGAGAAAGACCAAACCTCGTCTCTGCACATCATGTTGTTAGCCCCTACCTAAAGAATCTCCTGATCAGATATATAAGAACTTATCAGGTCCTGTTCCGCCACTTGTGATGCTGTTGAACACCAAGACCGGGTCTTCTCACAACCTGTTCAGGGGACCAGTAGGAATCTTGGCATATAAGCCATTTTCATTGCAAAAAGTCAATAGAGACTTTTAAAACCATAGCACAAGCCTCAACAAAAATTAGCAAGTGATTCCACTTCTTCTGCGTATTTTAAAGCCTTTCAGTCTGTTATGCCTTCTGACTCGGACACTGCTGGGCTGGAGGACTATTTCCTTATGAAATAGGAGTATGATTGAAAGACCATTAAGAAGGCTAAAGAAACACTGGAGGTAAAAGAAGATAAATATCCTAAGGACAGTAAGCAAAGTCTATTTTACTTTCTTCACACTAAATACAAGGTTTTGCTTGTTCATCAACTGGCTGATAAGTTTCTACAAAAAGAAAGGGACAAGCCTGGTAGAGGATTTGACTTTGGTAGTTTAAAACTGTCTGCAAATTGGAAGATAAAGTATATGAGGACTGGGATAGTCCACAGAAAATTCACTTTGCAGTTGCTAAGCTATCTAAAAAGTTGGTGTTATCATAGATTAATCATGTTTATTAAGGATATGGATAGGTAGGCATACATCTCTTAAATAGTGCTTCTCCGTTTCCTCTGCTCTCTGTAAAGCATCCAGTTGAAAGAATGTTAAGAATTTGGATCACTCAACTGAAGGATGAAATTGAGTGTGGAACTCTCAGAGAACAGTTGCTAGATACAGTAAGTTTCCACCCATCAAATCTTCCTCTGATTTTATAGACCAGAACCATGGCTTTTAAAGTGTCTTAATAAAACAAAGGATCATTTTAGAATCTGTGCCTCTCCTCCAAGAAAGGAATGGTTTTGGAACAGGTAAAACAAGGGATAGAAACCTGACAGCTCTTGGTGTCTAATCATCTGACTAAAATATCTTAACAAGACTCTTGTTAAGAGAAAGTTCATGATTAAAACCTAAGATTTGTGATAAACCTAACCCCAGATGGAGACTTCTTGGCAAAGCCTGACTTAAAAGATCTTTATGTACGTATTCCAATACTTGTCACAGAAAGTTCCTCAGATTTGCCCATATCAAGGAAGTACAGATCTGTCACTTACATTTCAGAGCTTTGCCCTTCAGTCTCTTGGCTGCGCCCAAGGTATTCACTAAGGTCTCAGTGGTTCTCACAGTCCAACTTTACCTACAGTAAAACTTTAGCTCCTCAGAGACAACTTACCTGAACAATAGATGTATCATCATCCAGCTGGGAAACCACCCTTCTGAACAGTTGGGCTTGGGGTCTTTGGAATCAAGAGGAGAGAACCCTTACTTCCAATATGTGGAAGCTGAATGTGCCAAGGTTTGCCTTGCTTAACTTCAAGCCTCTAATCCAGAATTCTCATGTGAAGATCTAGTCAGACAATCTAGTCTCTATGTTTATCTGAATAAGGCGCAAGGAACAAAATTGGGCGAGAGTAAACTGTTGTCAACTCTTCTCAGTGTGTCTATATAGGAGGGTTTTTCAATTATCTCAACAATTCTCAGTAAACAAGCCCTGCTGCAGGATAGTGGGAGCTGAATTCAGAGATTGTCGTAAGGTCACCAGGAGAGGCGGTCTAGACAACTGTAGATTTGATGGCCAACAGGAACAACTCCAAGTTCAAAATCATGTGCTCTGCATTCTTACCTGTTGTGGAGTGCCAGCTTGATGTATGTGTTTCTGCCACCTCTGGTCATTCAAAGCGTTCTCAGCAAAATCAGAAAGGACAAAGCGAAGGCAATTGCATCCATCCCATTCTGGCCCAGAAAGATCTGGTTTATGGAATAGTTAGAGCTATCGAAGTTGAACTTTTGGCTACTGCCAGTCAAGGAGGTCCTCCTTCCGTAGCGAGGGTTTATCCATAAACATCTGGCACATCTCCACCTCACGATGTGGAGGTTGAGTGGAATTTATTTTTACTTCCAGGGGTTTATCTGAGCAAGTCATTGCCACTCTTTTATCTTTTTGAATAGCATCTACTAATAAGGTCTATTCTATAATGTGGAGCGTTTTCAGAGAGTGGTGCGTAAAAGAGAACAAGGCTGAAAATTCTTCTGTTCCTTCAGCAAGGTTTTGATACTCAGCTTAAAAATTATAGCCTTCGGGTTCTTTTCTGTGCCATTAATTCCTTCTTGGACTTTAAATTCTCAATTCACAACTGATCAGAAGGGTTTTTAGAAGGTTTTTAGAGGGAAGGGTTTCTTACAAACAAACATTAGAACTAGAGATGAGCGAATTTCATATTTTGAAATTCTTTCACGCTTCGTTTGGTGATAAAAGCAGAATTGCGTTAAGGATTCCGTTTCAACGGACCATAATGCAATTCTATGACGGAGTGCATAACAGAATGCCTTTAGAGGCATTCCGTTATTCATTCTGTCATAATAGAAGTCTATGGCCTGCATAACGTATCTGTCCCGTTTACATTATGCAGGAGAGGACTCCCCTGCATAACGGAAACAGGACGGATCCGTTTTGCAGCCCATAAACTTCTATTATGACGGAATGAATAACAGAATGCCTCTTAAGGCATTCCGTTATGCATTCCGTCATAGAATTGCGTTATGGTCCCTGGTAACGGAATCCATAATGCAATTCTGCTTTTACCACCAAACGAAGCGTGAACGAATTTCAAAATATGAAATTCGCTCATCTCTAATTAGAACCCCAGCAAGAATTTGCCCTGGTCCTGAGAACTAAGCTCTTCGATCCTCTCTAGTAAGGTCACATGAAATTCTTACCTTGAAAAACTATCCTGTTGGTGGCAGTAGCCTCAGCTAAAAGAGTAGGAGAGCTGCAAGCTTTAAAGGGGTTGTTTCCTTTGTGGACCTTTTCTTCAGACCAATGTACAGTATGGCCACAATCACACTTACCTTATTACCGCTGAATTCTAGCTCCATCACTGACAGTCTGGCTCTGCAGTTCCAGGGTCTCCTTGCATCAACATCTGGTTTGATGTTGGGTCACATGACCATGACTGACCAGAGCTGTCAGGCATCAGTTGACCCTAGTGACATGATGTATGGGTGGTGCAGCAGTCATGTGACCTAGGTCAAACTGGATCATTGATGCAGGGACACCGAACGTGCAGAGCCAGCAGGGCAGCGATGGAGCAGCCCCCCCAACGGTGGGGGATCAGGTAAGTATGATTACCACGTGGGTCTGTCCACGCTGTGGGTCTGTAGAAAAACGTCAAAGAAAGCGAAAAAACTCTTATGTTTCTCAGAGCCTTATTGCTGCTCGTGATCAAAGAATGTTACAAGCTTGAAAACCTTCAGACACCTGATTGGATCCATGCACATACTGTACCCCTAGAGCTATAACGGCTTTCTTAGTGGAATTGGTGGATGGTACCTCTACAATACCTTTGTTGCCACAAAGTCCTGGACTTCAGCTGACACGTTTGTCAATCACTACAGGCTGATCATCTGAGACAGAGATCTGGCTTCAAGCGTAAGAGTCCTAACAGAGTGTGGAGTTTAAATTTGATTTGTATATGGTTTTTATATGTATATAGTCTTTTCATTTTTTTTCTATTTTTTTTGTTTTTATTTATTTATTTTATTTTATTTTTATTTAAATTTTTTATTTAAATTTTATTTTATTTATTTCTACATGATGAAACAATAAACATTGACATATGAGTAGAGTATACCAGCGAAAGCAGATAAATTCATTCCACATGTTACTTAACTGACAGTAACTCCACCCCTATTATAAAAAAAAATCCTAAAAAAACTACCTATATAAAGGACTTAAAAAGTTGTACTGTCTACCACTGATGAAGGAGCTAGCAGCCCCAAAACGCGTATGGTTTGAAGAGACCGTACACGAGAGAATATCTGCATACATTTTGGAACAACGCGCATCTATATCCACTATATGGAATAACAGTACTCCGGAGCCGGCAATAATCATTGGAGCAAACATTACCAGGACAGATCGGCAGTCCCGCAATACGTGGGACGCCACGTGGGACGGCAATTAGGTGAGACTTACTGCAGATACCGAGTCTGGAAGGATCGCCATGCAAGCCCGAAGCTCAAGAGTGGTAACGTACACTGCATATCAAAGCTGTATATCTAAGCTGTTTATCTAAGCTTACTTATTTAAATCTGTATCTCCAATATTGTGATATGATGATACAGTGAGTTATATGGGACGATTCAAACACTACTCTTATCGCAACTTACACCGCTTATTAGAGCTGGCTTGTTTGAGATCATAAATTCCAACAATTGAGTACGATTTCAAGTGGGATAGAAGAATTGCAAGGGTGGCGCTCAGTGGATGCTGTATGCAAGAAGCAGCGGTATCGCGGCAAG